>NC_056732.1:141405710-141633210 GCF_019279795.1 Protopterus annectens
AAAGCTCAGGTCAGCAATTTTTTTCCCCAGGGGAAAAAATTGCTTGGCCTGAGCCATAACATTGCCTTTTACCCCAGTGTAGTGCGATCTCAGAGTTAGTATATTTAGTTAGGGGGATGTGTTGTGTTTTGCTGGTCTACCGATTTTTTCCCTGGGAAAAAAAAATAAAAAATCGGTGACCTAGGGTTTTGCTGTTTATCATCTAAAGTAATGCCTAATAGTTTGCTGTGAGGGACTAAACTTATTTGTGTGTTGTTGAAGGATATGAATTTGAAATGGCTTTTTTGCAGCATATGTCTTAAAGAGTGAAAAGAAGTAACTTGTTATTTAGGGTTGAGTAAAAGTTGTGTATTGGAAAACCATTTCTCAATAGAGGTAAATGCTTCCTGTGTTATTTTTTACAAGTGATATAGACTGTTTGAGGAGCAGATAATGGTGGAGTCATCTGCATACTGAGTAAGGCAGCCTTGAGAGAAACTGATATAATAATTGTTACTAAAGATACTAAAGAGGAGGGGACCAATGATTGTTCCTTGTGGGATACCAGTGTTGTTAGGTAAATTATAAAGACTGAGCACCTTGCCATTTCACTGATTGCTCTCATCCAGAAAGGTAACTAAAGAACCAAAGGAGTGAAGAAGATGACAGACCTAGAAGGGACAGTTCATGTTAGAGTTTAGGGTGAGAAACAGTATCAAATACCTTGGAGAGGTTCAGAAATAGCTCTGTTTTGTGTCCATGAAGGTCAATAAAGCAGTTTGTGGGATGGACAAAACCCATGTTGAGTAGGGGTTAGTAGCTGGTCTGGAAGGAGGTGGTCAAGTAGTTTTTGTGCAGATTTGTCTAATGATTTTGAGAGTGGGGGTAGAATGATGATGGGACAGCAGTTAGTTAGTTATGTCTACAGAGCTACCACCTTTATGTATAAGGATGATATATGCTTTCTTCTATAAAAATTGGACACAGAAT
Source organism: Protopterus annectens (assembly GCF_019279795.1). Classification (NCBI taxonomy): domain Eukaryota; kingdom Metazoa; phylum Chordata; order Ceratodontiformes; family Protopteridae; genus Protopterus; species Protopterus annectens. Next base: position 141,406,680 of record NC_056732.1, read on the forward strand.
TCAAGAATGGATCTACTGACAAGGATGCTGATTGGATAGGCATTGGCATCTGCAGCAAGTCTAAGATATTCAGGTGTGAGATTATCTACTGAGGTATAGCAAGGTTTGAGTTTTAGAATATTTTTTTTATTGAAGCACTAGAGACTGGTTGAAGAATAAAGGAGGAAGAGTTAATGGAGATACGAGTAGAGGAAGGTGAGATAGTTGAATGATTCAGATTATTGGGGGTGCTAGGAGAGTCATGTATAGAATAGAGAGAGATAGAAGAGTTAGAATTAACATGGCTGAGAAAAGCATGGGGTTAAGCTGGCAATACTTTTGATGAAGTAAGTATTAAACATAGTTCAGGTTTGAAGTGGAAAGGTTTATGAAGAGGTGATGGCTTGTTTTGGGCCTCAGAGTGGAGACTGATGACCAGACCTTTTGACGGATGTGTTTGTGATTTTTTTTTTGTCCTCAATTACTTGCTTTTTGATTTGGTTTTGAAGTTGTTTATACATTTGTAGATTTCTTTTGGTTTTATATTTCAACCATTGCCTCCAGGTCTTATCTCTGTCTGTAAAAAGGTGTTTAGTTACTTTTGTAAGCCATGAGGAGTGACCGATTTTAATTCTTTTAGTATATAGTGGAGCTGGTCTATTTAGGATGTTCAAGAATGTTGTATTAAAGAGATCGATGGTTTAATCTAAGGGAAAGGTTATTAATGTGTTCCAATGTATGTCTTTTAGTATGTCAGTGAATTCTTGGTGGTCAAATTTAGAAAGACTACTGGTTGTTTGCAATTGTGTTCTTTCACTATATGAACGATTACTCTGTGGGCACAGGCAAGGAGGTAGTCACTAAGGGCATCAGGGAGGGTACCTACTTTGTTAAATTTTGCATGGTCAGAGACTAGTGTCCAATCCAGAATGGTGCCTTGATTCATTGCTTTATTATATGTTGTAGAGATAGTGATTAGCTGTGTGAATCTATAATAATAATTCTGGTTATACAACAAAGCATACATTCTCAATACAACAGAAGTGACTGCTTTTCTAGAAATTGTCTCTGCACCTTCCAAAATACTTCTAAAAATACGTTTCGAAACTTGAGTACAATAGGGACAATCTCATTCATATAACACATTTGTTTAGCAGATAAAGGTGGAGCAAAGTCATCTAAACTGTAAACGCACTGCAAAATAAATACCCACTACAACCTTAATAATTTAGAATTCTAAAGACTAAATTACCTGACTGAGCCAACTTTGTTTTCACCAGAGATTCTAACTACTTGCCAATTTTATCTGGGGGTGTATGGTTAGAAGAAGCCAAGGATCTCTTTTTAGTGTTGAGAGCTGGAGAGACAGTACCTTGGTCAATTGACAAAGGAGCAAAGAGAGCTGCAAGATTATTTCCTCATAGTGTTTTTTTTGGTTCACTAGACAAAGGTGTTTTACAGGCAATTTTATAGACCTTCTAAGGCAAGTAACAGAGAACAGTCAAAACATTTCAAATCCCTTACACAATAAAATCATAAACTTCTATCAATCTCTGGTATAGCTACTTCACTAAACCTAGCTAGCATCTGTGGAAAGGTGAACACCTGCCTACATTTTTGAACCTATCCACCTTCCAAAGAATCAGATTGGACAGACACAGCTGTTCATTACTGTCTGTGTAAGAGTCCCCATCAAAATCTATAGCCACAGAGTGATCTCTAAAGAAGGTAGCTGCATAGTCATTCTGAATTCCTAGTCTCTTTGATTAGCTGACTGTAAAGCACTCTTAGCTACGCAAATCAAATCAGCCATATACATGGCACTGACCTGACCGTATGCAGTCTGGTAAAGTTTGTTTCTTTTTTATTGCAAACAACACTCGTGGACAAATTATCTGGGTACAGAGTATTATGTCTGGTAAGGGGTCTCTTACCCCGGACCTCTCGTGCACCTAAGGGTTTGGTTCTCCCGTATCTGAACAAGGTACTGGAACAGCCCTGGAGAATGTGTCTAATCCCTGTACCATGGAGATCTGAGAGTTCACACCAGAGAGTGATGGGGGGAAAAAAGTAAGTTCTCTGCTGGTCAAATTAAGGCAACAACTGATTTACAAACCACAGAGTGAGGCATGCTTTAATTTTTTTCTTTTTTGTCCAACTGGATTTGATGCGTGTGGGGAGGGCAGGATCCTTCAAGTCATGGGGAGAAAACAATCAGAATAATACATTAACAATATTAAAGGCTGACTAAGGGCAGCAATAATGGAAAGCATAAACTATGCCACAGCAAATAGGGTTATACTGCATAATATTTAGCAGAAACAGTTTAAAATGTGCTAATTCACATCTAGATCAAGAGAGGTCATTGTGCCCCTCTACTCATCACTCATCAGGCCCATAATTGAATACAATGCCCCATTTGGGATGTACCTTACCCAACACCTGCTACAACTAGAAAGACCCCAAAAGTACCTCACCAAGAGGAAACTCCAGCTCTACTCAGTTGCTTACCGCCTACTCAGAGGCAATCTGTGCCTGACATATAAAGCCATGTCCAACCCAGAATTAATGGACATGCTCCACCTCAAGAAATCCAAATCCATCAGAACTACATGCTCCAGTGACTTAAACCTCAGCAGAGAAATAAATAGAACATGCTGGAGGGACAGATTCATATCCCAGAGGCTCCCCTCACTCTGGAACAAAATCCCGATCCATGTCAGATAGAGCCCCTCAATGACCCTCTTCAAGAAGAATCTTGACGTTTGGATGGGAGATCATAAATTTACCCCTGGGATCTCTTCTGTGTCACTGCTAGACAGAGGCATGGTAAACTAACCTTAAATGGGCTATCTTCTGTGACCTACTATACAGAGGCACAGTCAACTAATCTAAGAAGGGTGGCGAAAGCCAAACACACTCTGGCTAGGCTTGTAAATGCCCTAGGGCAGATAGCCTAGTATCAACCTATGAACCTATAAACCTTGTCCTACAACTTGCACACTTGCCAAGTTTCACTTGATACTGTGACTGTACGCTGTTATTTACTAAAACAACACACACAATCACAGCGGCAAGTAAAATTCACTTGACAAACAGTCCCAAAAATCAAATCCATCCATCCTCAACCCCTTTTCCCATTTTGCAAATGGGGTCGGGGTGGCACTTCAGCAAAAATCAAATATATGCCCTTAAATCAAATAGAAGCCCTTTAAAACAGCATAATCATTTACTTAGAGATTCCCTTGTTTGAAATGAAAAATACTCCATAGAAGATGCAAATAAAATAATATGTGGTATAATCATGATTTGATAAAAAATAGCTTTATCAGTGATAAAGCAATAGTATGTAAGCATACATATACGTGTATGTGTATATACATATATAGTGATCCAGAACTGGCCAGTTCACAATTTTAGTTGTTTGCATACATATTACATAAATGAAGAAATAAGTGAAACAACTGCAATATTTTCCTGTCAGAACTTCAAAATGAAACAGATAAACAACAGAAACAAGCATGACTAAACTGCAGCTCTACACGCACAAGGCAGGCCCTAATATTCACTTGATACCACAGAACTTCACTTTCCTAGTATAAGTCATAAAACACTTTAGAAAAAGCTCTATAACCGCATACAAACAACACAGTAAAATAATTCCAAGAGGAATTAACAGCAGTATTAAATAGCAAGTATATTAAAATAAAAAAATAACAAACTTTCTCTATTAATATATATATATATATATATATATATATATATATATATAAACATATATATGTGTGTGTGTGTAATTTTTTTAGTAAAATGGAAAAGAAATCAAAAGTATAAAATAATAAAGAGAAAGTTCTCAAAGGGATCGTATCTGAGTCTGGAAGCTGTAATCCACCAATGTAGGCTGCTGAGGAGATTCAGTTGTGTGATTCTTACAGCTGGAACTAAAAACCTGAACTGACTTCCTGTGACAAGGGTTAGACTTCCCATGGTGGAAGGTTCTTAGCTAATTCCCTATCTAAGGAAATCCAGAGGAGGGGATTATGAGGTTTTGAATGCTGCCAGTGTGGGTTTGTGCAGACACAAAACTCCATATGCCACTACGGCAGTATGAATAATTAACATTAGCTCTGATGTATCCTGGCTCTAGAAATTAACTCCAGGTTGTACCATTTGGTAATAATACAAACTGAGGACCAAGTAGTGACAAAGTCCATGCCTTTCCAGTAAGCCCCAGATGTGACAAATGTTCTAGACGAATAAGCCTTTACATTGTGATAAGGATTTTTGCCATGATTGCAACAGCAGAACTGAAGGGAGTGGAAAACCTTCTATAAAGTTAGTCTAGATACTGGCTGTCCCTTTTTCTTATCTTCTTAAGAGACAAAAATCTAATTACCTTTCCCCACATTTTTTATTTTGTCTAAAGTCAATTTTAGTTGTCTGCATACATCACAGCATTGATGAATCCTTTCTCCTTTGTTTTTTGGGTCACGTTAGAAAACATGTAGCTGGTCAGATTAAGGATACATTCACAGACAGCTTTAGGCACAAAGGAAGGGTTATTCTGAAAATTACCTTGGCCTTGTGGAAGACCAAAAAAGGCTGAACAGACATATTGGCCAGTAATTCAGATACCTGTATTGAAAATGTTAATGGAGGCTGTCTTCCAAATTAGAAGCTTTAGAGAAGAGATGTCTGCAAGTTCAAAGGAAGGTTGAGTTGATTTCTCCAAAATAATTCCAGTCTCAACTACACACAACCTTTTTTTTCTAGGTAGTCACTCTCTCCTTTAAAAATTGAAATAAAGAGAAAAGAAGGGAATCCAGTGACAGGCATACTGAAATGGCCGACAGGTGCATCTTTATTGAAGCATATGCAAGGCCAGAACTGGCCAGTTCATACAGGCACTGAAGAACCAGGGTGTCCTTACTTGGGATGGGTCCTATCTATTTTGATGTCGGTGAGAAAATAATTTCCATTTGTAAATATATTTCCTAGTAGCGGGTTTTTCTTCCCTCCCTTCAAAACCCACTGCACTTCCTCAGAAAAAAAAGGTGCCTAAAAGGGATCAAAAGCCTGTCATTGATACAATTGGAATAAGATTTCAATATTGGGATGAATCAGAGATCCTATGGCCTGTGTGAGCAAGTCTACTGTATAAGGAAGCTTATGATAATTATCTATGGCCAGATGCATTAGATGGGGAAAAAGTACAGCTGTGTAGGCAAACTTACCATAACAGTAGATGTTCGAATGATCACTGCTGCGGTAGCCTTAGCTATATGGGTTATAGCCTGTACATGGTATGAACAGTCAGTCAACCAGCTTCCAAAGCTTAAGGGCATCTTTCACGTACCCAAGCCATTATCAATTTGAGCATAGCTGAAGAAGAAGAAAACCAAAGGTTTGGGCACTAAGCCCTTCAGAGTTTTCATATCAACTGAGAAAGGGAAGCTAGAGACCTGAAAGAAATCAGTGCTGGGAAAATAAAAATGAAAGCCCCTACGCCATCAACAAAATATTCAGAAATAAAGGGAGGGGGCAATTTCTGCAGCAGTGATTATTCCCATATCTACTGTTATGGTTAAGTTTAACCAGTATGTGTAGACTACCATAACTAATATGGACTGGAAGAAAGAAGGATGGGGGTCCAGTAGACCCTGGAGAATGGATCTAGAAAAGCCTGATGTAGACCTGGAAGAGGAATACAATTTGTAGTGTTTGTAAAGAAATGTAATGAGGACCAAGTTGTTGCTTCTATAACAAACCCCTTTTCAAAAAGTCACAGATAAAGCCAAGACCCTGGTACGATGAGTATTTCCTTACTCCAATTAGTATTATAAAATGTAGCATGAGACAACTATTAGGGCATAGCATAATTTAACATCGGCATCTTTTTTCTTTCCTTCATAAGAAATGAATGAGTTAACAGACTTTCTGAAAGTTTTAGTTTTGTCAAGATAACATCTGAATTATCTGTATACCTAGAGTATGACAAATCCTCTCTCTTTTGTTTTCAGGTTCTAGAAAGAAGACTGGGAAATGTATAGCTAATCTCAAAGTAAACTCGAATGACACTTTAGGCATAAATTAAGGATTCATTTGAAATAAACCATGTCTTTCTGAAAAAAGGAGTAAAGGTTGAGCCACCATAAGAGTTTGCAACTCAGATACTCTTCATGAAGAAGTTTGAGCAATCAATAACACAGTTTTCCATGTTACAAACCTCCAGTCATTATAATAAGCTGATAATAACCTGATTCAGATGGAGCAATAGTTAGTTTTTCCAAAATAAAATTAAGACCCCATGGAAGAACCACCTGCTTTCAAGGTGGACAAGTATGTAGAACCCATTTTAAAACATAACTTGACATAAGAGTACAATGAAAGAAGGGGATCCATGTGCAGAAATGTTGAAATGGATAAAAGATGGACCTTAATAGATAAATAAGAAAGCCCAAAGGATGACAAGTCACACAAATATTGTAGAACCCAGAGAAAGCTAGCCTTAACAGGGTCTTCACGGGTTCACAGGAGATTGCTAAGCTAACATCTCAACAGTCCTAACAAGCCTAGCCATTTTTCAATCCCTGAGAGCTAGAGGATGCTTTAGGTTTGGGCCTATGCCATGGAGTATTTTACAGACTGCCTGGTCTTGGTTTTTAATGTGGCGCTAACTAGAAAATCTTTTCCATTTGGGAATATGTGATTTCCTAGCAGCAGTTTCTTTGGCTCCTTTAATACCTGCTGCATGCCCTCAGAAAATAGATGTGGAAAAAATATATTAAAATTCTATCATCCAGGCAGTCATATGACATTTTTTTCACATCGGGGTGTATCAAGTAGCCAATCTTGTGTGAGCAGATCCAGTCTGTGAAGAAGCCTGCAGTAACTGTCCTTCACCATTTCCAAACGAAGTGAGAAAGTACAGTTGTGTAAATTTGTACTTTCCATAATAGTAGATTCTCACTATTGCAGTAGCCTTTGGTTATTTAGGTTGTCAGTCTTTAAAAAAAAAGTCTGACTTCCTCCCACACCTGTACTCTGACAGTGGATTGGCTAGCCCCTTGGAGGGAAATCAGCACTCAAAGCACAAACAACTTCAGGACTTTCTTGCCTAAACAAAAAAGAGAAACCTTACTTGGTCTGAAATCCCAAAAAGATATAAACATATAATTCTTTATTCCAACAACTGACTATATAAAGTAAAAGGGGGATGGAGGGTAGATGGAATTATCGCAGCGCAGAAAATTTGAAAAAAAATCTACTACTACGACAAGTGCAATTTACAAAACTACACTATATTCGTCATTAGCCTTTTAGCTGTATAGGTTGATTACCAATGTTCATTTAATCTGGAAGGATCCACTAGAAAATGGCCCTAGCAAAGCTAATCCTGGCCCTGGAAAAAGAATCTGGTATGAAATGCTTAGTAAAACAATGTACGCAGGACAATGTCGTTGTTTAGAATGTTTGCAGAATACACTTCTTTCCAAAATGCCATCAAAGAAAGCAATGTTCCAGGGACTTCCAAAATGGCTGATCAACAACTTAATTTTAACTCTCCCATTGTGAAAAAAGAAACAGAGAAATAAGAGCCAGTAATGCTGCCATTTTGAGCAAAATTCAGTTACTGGCTAGTAAGTGCACTTTTGGATACCAAAAAATCAATTTAGAGAACCTGAAAGAAAACAAACAATAAAAGGTGAAGATAAAAAACACTGACTTGTAAGAATTTTTTTAGATGTTCAGTAAAAAGCAGTTCAAGCTTCACCTTTGGTACAAAAGATGTCTTCTGGTAACTTAAAGAAAAAAAATAATTGAACGTACTCTGAGGTGATTAATGAAACACTGTAGAAATATATCAACTCAAATAAAATGCTGAAAAAAAACAGAAGTTTTAACTTGCTATTAAGATGAACTGAAAAAATGCAAAAATCAGAAATTGAAATGAAGAAAAGGCTGGCTGAGAAAAGGGACTTCATAATGAAAGTTGTTTCAAAAAATTGTGGAGTTAAAAAAAAAAAAACAGCACACAGATAAAACCTTAGATTTTCTGCTGTACCAGAGAAACTGTAAGGAACAGACTGTATTATATCCAGCTGTTGTATAATATTTTTTTCCTAGAGGATCAAAGACATTTTTTGATGCAGAACAAGCTAAGGAAGAAATACAAATGTTTATCCAACAAAAAGTGAGCCATCAAACAAGAAGGGGACTCTGCCTTTCATTCTTCTAACAATAAAACTCATAGAGAGACTTTGTCAGTGAAACTTTTGTCAATGTTACGGAAAATGTTTCAGAGAAGAATCAGGAGTACCTTAGACTTGAACCAGAGTCCGGCATTGGGAGATGGCACATGAACAGGAAGAAGACCAGAAATGAAATTAGAAAATAAATATGAGATTATAAAGTATTAATCACATTTGTGAAATATGGCTTTAAAGGAAAAAGTTTCTGACAAAAACTGGACTGTCGCTGACTTTGTTAAATTAGTGGGCAGCTTACCTCTCAACCGTACTGAATTCCTTGGTATCTACCAGATTTGAAGTCAAAATAATGTGATGCCATGAATTCCAGAGTGACCCCTTAATTCCATTTTTTTTTCAAATTTTTTTCGAGTTGTCGCTGATGTCATCACGTGCAGGGCATATAGGGCTCCTCGGACTGCATCTGTTAATTTTTATTTTTAAGGTACGTATGTTCAGTTGTACTGTACACATTAACATTCACAGCAGTACATTCAGTTGTACTGTACACATTAACATTCACAGCATTAGGCAGCCCCACAGCAGCACATATCTAGCGGAGCAGAGTTCAGGAGCTGTAAAAGGTGTAAAGCTGTTTTTTTTAAGTTAAATTAAACTTTCTGCTTCTGTCAGTGTGGCAGTGAATCCAAGAAGGAATAAGGCAAATACTGCAAAGTGCAAGACAGTTCAAGACAAAAGTTGTATGTACTTTAGTGCAGAGCTGGAGTCCAACTCCTGAGTCCCAGACTAGTCTGCCCAGCGTCTGCTGCAACTCCAGGAAGGAATCCCAGACCCAAGAGAGACCCAGACAGAGGATCAAGACACTCAGGATGAGAACATTTCTGTCCAGCACCTCAAATTCCAGTCGTATGTGATAAAGATATTAGAGCAAAAAAGTACTTTTTAGTTTTAAGAAATTTAGGCTTTATGGCAGAATAAAAGCAAATTTAAATTAACAAGTTGTAATATTGTGCTGATGGGGTGGGGTGAGCGTACTGATTATACATACAACTGAGATGTTTCCTCTTATTTGTTCAAAGATGAATGTCTGGATTAATGCCTTTGGCTTAAACTAACAAAGTGTTTTCTGGAAACAAATAGGCTTGAAAAATAAGACAAAATGACAAATGCTATGAGAAGGGTTAAGCTTCTAGCATATGCAATGATATAGCTTTTTGTTTTGTTTTAGCAAATGTTTAGTAGGAGTCAAGAAGTTTGCAGTTGAAGACACTTATACATTCTGATTTGTGCAAACTAAAATCGACAAAGACCCCTGCAGAGTTATTTTTTTTTCTTCTCACAGCTGACTATGCTTCCAAGGAGAGGAGTTGTCTGCAGGAGCAAGCAATTAATCTAGACAGCTCTGATCATTGTTTGCTGAAGTAAATGCAAAATGTAAATATACAACGGCAAGCAGTTAAGTAAAAAATAAACTTTGAAATTACTGGAAGTGAATAAAAGATAGCAGCTTCCCTGCAGAGTTGATAACAGTTTTTTTTCTTAGATCTGACTACATTTCCATGAAGATGAGCTGCATACAAGTGCAAGCAATTACCCTTGAGAGTTCTGAGCATTGTTTGCAGAGGTAAATACAAAATTTAAAGGTACAAGGGTAAAGCAGCTCAGTATAACAAACTTCGAAATTAATGGAAGTGAATAAGAAATAGCAGCTTCCCTAGCAGCCTTAATACTAGAGGAGCTCCAGTAGTGATAGAAGAGGAAAAAAGATAATACTGGCCTATTTGTGGTAGTAAGGGGCTACTGGTAAGGGATGAGGATTACACTGGTATTTATTTATATTCCATCAAAATGGATCGTTATTATGGAGCTTAAGGAAATATGGAAAGAAATATCAGCTTTCGGCAGGGAATATTACTTCTAGGTGGAGAATGGAACTTAACTTGCAACAGTGAGGATGTATCTGTGGGACCTGAAAAGAAAATTCACAAAAGAGGGTAGATTTCTAAAGAAATTTATTAAAATATTTGGTAAATAAGATGTGAATTCAGTAGTAGGAACTTGGGGAGAATTTGCATATTATTCTCAAGGTACAATAACTGGGCTAGACTAGATATAAATTATATTTCACAGGAACATGTGCACTTAATTGAAAGCTTTGGAATGCAGAAAATAACTATTTCAGATCATTCACCAATACAAATATGACAAAATACAGGGTAATGAAGTAAAAGTGAGATACTTGCTATTTCCCACCTACCTGTTAAAAATAGGAATTTAAGGAATGGGTAAGTAGAAATTATTAGAAAGTTATTAGCGAAGACAATAATTTCTTCAGAATTTATAGCTCGTGATTGGAATAAAATGAAAACAGAGTTTAAAAATAGAGTAGAAACAAAAGAAAATAAAATATGGATAAAAAGTAATATGAATTATTTATAGGGACTGATTAAAGGTTCAGGTATTGCAGAATAAGTGGAATCTCACAGATCAAGAAGAGGAGCAACCGCAGATAATAAAAAAAAAAAAAATAGGCAAGTATCTGGACAATATGCATACGTTTAGAAAGATTGCTATTAAGTAACTTTTTTGATAACTCCAGAGCACAAAAACCTTTAGCACAATGACCTGGGCAACAGAAAGTAGAAACAGTTGTGATCAAACTTAGGCAGCCCATAACAAGAAAAATAACTAGAGACCATGTACAGATATTGGAGATATTTCTGAAATTTTATGAACATTAGTATAAAACAGACAAATGTGGAAATCAAGAAAGAGCACAAATGGAAATATTTATGGAAGACTTAAGTAAGCCGGGGTTAGAAATAGATTAGGCTCAACAATTAACAGTTAAAGATAGGAGGAAATGAGATAAAAAAGGTGATATACAAATCAATCTAGATGAAAGTCTCCAGGAACAGATGGTATTCCTGTGGAAGTCTGGAGGTTAGGAGGAAAGAAATAGATAATATCTGGAAGGTTTTGTTTAACAGCATTTTAAAAAGAGGGAAAGCACCAACGCATTGGAAGAAAGCTGCAGTGGCTGTAACACCTAAAGATGATAAAGAACGGTCAGACCAAGGTTCATATGAACTCAATTCAACTTTAAACCATAGGCATAAAGTGTTTATGTCTATATTAGCTAAAAGAATGGCAAAGGTGTTGCCATAATTGATAGATATGAATAAATGTGGTTTTGTGGAAGGGAGGCAAACATCTGACATTAATAGAACAATGATGATCTGGAAGGAAGCAGAATGTAAGAAAATACCACTGTTGTTCGTGGGTCTTGATGCAGAGAAAGCATTTTGACAGAGTAAGCTGGGATTTTATGAGTAGGATAATGGAAACATTTGTATTCTCTGATACAATAATAAGGTTAATTAGGAGAACATATGAAAGATATGAAGGCAAGAATTAATGTGGGAGGGTTCCTCTATGATAACTTGTGTCTGAACAGAGGAAACAGGCAGGGGTGTCCTCTTTCCTCTTTGTTATCCACTTTATATTTGGAACCACTGGCAAAGAAAACAAGGAACTCAGAAATTCAAGGATGTAATCGGTATGGTAATCAAGAAAAGTCAGATTTATTTGCAGATCAAATTATTTTGTACCTGATAAATTCAGAAAAGGACATCTCAGAGTTGTGGAATATTTTGAGGCAGTTTCAAGTCTTTTCAGAATATAAAATGAATGAAGATAAAACAAAGGCTATAACCATAAATTATATACCCATACATAAATTAGTTCAGCAATACCTATATTTATGAAGCAGAATAATATAAAGTATTTAGGAGTATATATTAAAAAGGTTTCTCTTATGGCAACTAAAGATATGTGGGAAGAGACTAAACAAAAGATAATACAAAAAATTAGAAACTACTCATTTATGGATCTGAACAGTAAGATACAAGCAGTGAAAATGTTTTAATCCATTTACTTTTATATACATGCCAGGCATAGTTATATAAACTAGAGGAGACGTTGTGGACAAGAGTTGAAGGAATTTGTGAGGGGAAGAGGGCAAGGGTGAAGTGGGATAAGTTGACCCTTCCACTGGAATAAGGTGATTTAGTACTACCTGATCTGAAGGGATATTTTAGAGCTACAAAATTAAGGATTACATGCATATGAAAGCAGAAAGTTATAAATCAAACTGGAAAGGGATGATGAAGCTGGAGGGATTAAAGAAATAAGAAGAGAGTGGGATTTTGGATGCAGTTCCTTAATGAGAATAACACCAGACACATAAAATATTATATTCTTAAAATGGCAGATATTATTCCAAGAACTAAGCCAACACAAGAATGGAGAAAGGATATTTTGCCAAAAGGGATAACTGCAAGTAGGGGTACACAGAATAGTCAAGAGCATATGGAATTTACTGGAGAAACTGGTAAAGGAACCAAGGTATTTGCAACAAATAAGACTAAGACAACATTTGGATTGTAGGCTAGAGACCGTCTTCCCTATCAGGGATCGATATCGAGCATAGGCAATCGGAAAGGGACATGGGAATCCTAAGAGAAAGCTCCACTCTAATAGAGTTTTTAGCTGAATCTAGAACAGAAGCTGCTGTTACAAAGGATAAGTAGTAGAGTATATAAAATATTGCAAAATAACTATAAAAGTCAATCACAGGAAGTCAGAAAAGCTTGGGAAGAGAGATTGGATAAGCAATTTATAAATGAACAATGGGAGGACATATATATGGTTCCCAAATATGCAACAAAATGTAGAAGGTTAAGGATTTTTACTTGGAAGTCTTTAAATATGTATTTTTATACCAATGCAGGAGGTGTAATGGAGAAGAGTGAGGTAACTGGGACCATATGTTCTGGGACTAACATGTTGGCAGATTTAAAAATATTCCCCTAACAGAACACTCTTTTAGAAATACTGGGTGACCGAATGGCTGTAACTAAGGAAATTATTCTTTTTAGCTAGGGCACAGGATATGAATTGTCTAGATGAAGTAGGCCTTGTTAAGTGTAACTCTGATGACTGACAAAAAACAGTTACCAGGAAATGGAAATCAAGGTCTAAACCAACTGTATTTGAAGTATTGAAAATTGTAAGAGAGAGAAAAGTACTGCAAGTGAAATCTTTAGCGATGGAAGGAGCAAATTACACAGAAATAAATGGAAACTGTGGGAACAATGCATTCAGAATAACGTTCTGGAGGATGAGTGAGGTTTAAGAGAAGGTAGAAATTGAGCAGTTTGTGCATTGTTGGCCTAATGATAATTTAAAAAAAGAATATGCGTAATGTATAATGTATGTAACGGAACATGTTAAAATGGTTTGTTTTCTTTTATATTTTGCTATTCTGTTAAGAGTACAAGGCACCACAGTGGCTGTTATTGGGTTTACTTACATTTAGTAGAAGTTTTTGGGGAGGATCTTAGAGTCTGGCAGTTTGTATGTGGCTTGATAAGATCACTAAAGGCTGGATAATTGTCAGGGTGGTGTAGGATAGAATGTGCTAGGGTTAGTTGGTGGTGGGTAAGGAGATCAGGGAGTTCCAACCATTTAAGGAGGAGTAACTCTGAACAATGATGTGATCTGTAAGGTTGGGATATAAAAGCAGAAAATCAATGGGTCTACCAAAAAATGAGCCAAAACAGACAGAATTAACTTTCCCAGCAAAAAGGAAAGATCCCAATTAAAAGTCTCCTCAATAATAGCTGACCGTAAATATCAAGAGAGAAAAAAACACTTTGCAGAACAATTTGAGCAAAGACTGAAATAAAAAGGAGGATTCACAGGCAGACATGCTGAAATGGCTGATAAATACCACTTACCAAAAGAATAAACAAACCATAGGATAGTAACTCACACAGTTGTTGGAGAACCAGAAGTAATAATCTCAGAAAGGTCCCTGGATATAGGTGAGGCACCAAACTAGAAAATCTCCACTGGTTAACCTAAGATTGCCTGGTAGCAGTATTTCTTCCATCCTTTAGTACCTGCTGCACATCCTCATGAAAACAGTGCTTCTTAATTGCTCCTGGCCAATTCCAGAGAAGGCAGAAATGAAAGTTATGCACTTAGATTGTTTCATTCATGTCCATTCGATATGACATATGGGTCCTCCAGCTGCTTGTCAGATCCAATCCAGTAGCATCAGTGTTTCAACTTTGAGCTCCTTCAGAATTTTCAGTTCCCTAATGCTACTATTCCCCTGAATACCTCAGATCTTGACCAGAGCGTTATGTGCCAGGTAGTCCTTCTCTGTTCTGTTTGACTTAGCTTTTTGCTTATAAGGTAAGGCTTTGTTTTGTTTAGTATAAATGAAGGTAATGCAGTCAGACAGCTAGCTAGAAAGAGAAACTTTCACAACTTTTTGTCCGAGTTTGTTTGGAACCAAGGAGCTGAAGAGCTGAGTATCTTTTCTAATGGCTTTAGTCCAGTCCTGGTAGGAACACAATTGTTAATGAATGTATAAAGCATGCAAGATGTATTCACCCTTGTTGGAATAATTTGGAAGGAATACCAGTGGATGCAAGCGCTGAAATAAATTGGCTTCTGCAGCAACCTTCAGCAGAAAGGAGGAGTTAGTCCTAAGTGACACCCTATCTTTATGAAAAGGTAAATAACGAGGGGATGCAGAATGTGCATAAAGTTCTTAAATCCTTCTGGCTGACATGATGGCTACAAAGAATATAGTTTTCCAAGAGTGGAACTTCAGTTCTGTTGAAGAAGTGGGTTCATATGGGGGGGGGGGGTTGGGTTGAAGTTTTCAGAACTCTGTTTAGATCCCATGGGGATAAATCACAGGTTTAAGTAAAAAGAACACTTTGAGAAAGATCTTGCAGATCTCGTGCAAAGCAACTGACCTTTTAGACGCATTTGAAATTTCTGCTAGCTCTTGACCATTGAGTAACTAGAGCTGGAAGGGAAAACATATGTCAGGAACAGTAAGATGTCTAGGGTGGAAGCAGAGAAGGGATCAATATTTTGCTCTTTAACCCAGAAGACAAATTTCTTCCATTTACTTTTATACATCTTGTGCATGGATTCTTTTTGGGATCCGGTCAGGATGCTAACCACATCTGAAATTAGGGAACTGTCCTTGGCCATCACTGCAATTACAGAAACCAAGCAGTTAACTTCAGATTAAGTATGGCTAGTGAGGCTTCCCAGATGATTGTGAAATTAGATCTTGACAGTGATCCAGGAGCCAAGTGGGCTTCCAAAGGTGTCATTGTCCTTGAACCATTCTCCCTTCATAATGCCAAACCCCCAAGGGAGGATGCATCTGCAATAGCTATCACTACTGGGTTTGAGGTTACAAATGGTTTCCCCACATAGACAAGTGGTGAATGTAGCCACCATCTCAGATGAGACCTACATGTATTTGTATGGTCTTGTAGAGAGGGTTCAAGCATTGAGAACATTGAGATTGGAGTAGCCATTGTAGGATTTTCATGTGGAAATGTGCAAAGGGAACCATGAAAACTGAAGAAGACATGGGACCCAGAACCAGTACTAGAGCTGCGGTTAGATAGATGGAAATTAATGAATAACCTCAGAGTTTAGAGTCTTTCCTGGTGTAAGGAAACTATGCACTGAGTAGTGTCCAGATGGCATCCTATAAATGTGATTGCTTGGACAGGAATCAGATTGGACTCTGTCAAATTGACTGTTATTCCCAAGGAGTTGCAGAGATTGAGGAGGTAGTCTCTGGCTTCAGTGAGAGACTCCATTTATAGGGCATTTATGACCCAGTCATCAAGGTATGGAATAATTTTGTACCCCTTGAGTCATAGGTGAGCTAATATGACAGCTATGCATTTGTTAACACTCTGGGGGCTGTGGTGAGTCTGAATGGCAAGATCCTTAACTGGCAATATCTGGCTCCTATCTGGAAGCATAGAAACAAACTTGCCTTACGGGCACTAATTTTTATAAAATTAGAAAAAAGAGATCAAAATCTCTGGAAGTTATGATACAAGGCAGAGACCATGTCCTTTTGCAAAGGAGGCAAATGAGATCTGTCAGGGAGCAGGTGCATTATGGGAGGGGAAAATAGTGAAGGGGTTTGAGGCTGGAGCACTGATGCTGCTGGGTCAGATCCAACACATGGCTTGAGGACCCATCTGTCAGATTGGACAGACTGACTGAATAGGATCCAATGTTGCCTAGGCCATAATGGAATCACCACAATAATTTTTGGAGAGTCAT
Organism: Protopterus annectens; assembly: GCF_019279795.1. Taxonomy (NCBI): domain Eukaryota; kingdom Metazoa; phylum Chordata; order Ceratodontiformes; family Protopteridae; genus Protopterus; species Protopterus annectens. The sequence continues at coordinate 141,423,053 of NC_056732.1, forward strand.
TCTGAATATTCAAAATGACCCTTTTTTATCAGTGGAAAGGGTAGAAATTCATACAGAAACATTCCTGACCATGAAAATAAAAGTGCATCTAACTTCATGCTACTCAAGTCAGAAGTGACAAACTTCATGACACCCATGCAGACAGGAAGTGAAAGTTTGACTGCTGAATCCTACACTAAGGCATTGTATGAGCACATCCACTCATGCATGAATCGTGCCATCCCAAATAGAACCAAGACGCTCTCCTCCAAAAAAATGAAGCCAATCTGGTGGTCCCCTGCCATAAACAGACGTTACAACAAAAGGAAGAAACTGCCACAGAAAAGAGGAAAATCCCAGGATACAAAAAACTCCCTTACCAGCCTCAGTAAGAAGCTGAGATCCCTCATAAAATCCTCCAAAGCTAGTTACGAAAATAAAATTGCCAAAGATTCCAAAGACAACCACAAGGCATTCCTATAGCTATGTCAAGAATCTAAATGGCAATGCTCAGATCTGCTCTGAGCTACTACAGAATGACATTAAATATACTGATCCCAAGTATATTGCCAATATCCTGGCAGATCGATTAAGTGCCAACTTCACCCCACTTTCACCCCCAAAAGGGTCCGTCTCAATACTAAAAGATTGCCAAATTCTGGTAATAATGGCCACACAGGTAAAAAACACACTTTCCAAAGCTAGGAATACAGCATCCATTGGAGCAGGTGACATCCCGGGCTGTGTACTAAATGAACTACAAAATGAACTGGCACCTCACCTAAGTGTCATGTTTAATATTAGCTTCACCTCAGGTTTCGTGCCCACTGAATGGTGCACAGCTACAGTTATCCCACTCCACAAGGAGAGATCCACCTTGGATCCTGGGAACTACAGCCCCATCAGTCTGACGAGCCTGATCTGTAAGGCCATGGAACGTATTATCATGGAACTTATAAACAAAGACATCGGCAACGGCAACCTTCAAATACTGGCCCCACCCAGTTCGTGAAGGGCCAATCTTGTCTCCTTAACCTGATTGACTTCTTCAAATCAGTCTCCAGAGCTGTGGACGAGAGTAAAACCGTCCACACAGCCTATATGGAACCTCACCAAGACCTTCAACACCATACACCACTCTGGAATCATAGATAAACTTACTAAGTTAATCCCTACGTCACTCGACGGATTGCCAACTGGCTTACTGACAGAACCCACACTGTAAAAGTAGCAGACTCCAAATCCAGCTCCAGATAAGTGGAGTACCTCAGGGTTAAGTCCTGGGACCACTCTTGTTTGGCATCTACTTCTCTGAAGTACAGGCCAACACTAAGGGACTCTGGCTAACAAAGTTCGCAGATGACTGCAAACTGGGAGCCATTATTGAATCCCTAAATGATGTAGATATTCTACAAAAGGGCCTTACAGAAACAGATGCTTGGTGCCAGAGCCATGGGCTCAAGCTCAGTGCCAAGAAATGTATAGTTATCCCCTTTGGGAAAAAACATGTACCCATGAATTACCACATAGGTGGCAGTACACTAAACACCGAAAGTGTGATAAGAGACTTAGGGACACAAGTGGACATTGGTCTCACCTTTGATAACCACATCGTCACAAAAGTCAGGAAATCCTTCTATGTGGCACACCTCATCACTAAGGGCTTTTCATCCAGAAAAAATGAGGTCATTGTCCCACTGTACTCATCCCTCATTTGACCCATTATAGAATACAATGCCCCATTTGGTATGTACCTTTTAAAACATCTGAAACAAATGGAAAGGCCGCAGAAATACCTCACTAAAAAACAGGCCTAAAACAGATGCCCCATGCTGACCATCTAAAAAAAACTCCAGCTATACTTTGTCGCATATCATCTACTCGGAGACTATCTCTGCTTAACATACAAGGCCATGTCAAACCCAGAGCTGTTGGACATGCTACACTTAAAGAAATTCCAATCCCCTCAGAGCCACATACTCCAGGGATCTAAGCCATGTCATCACAATGAACAAAACATGCTGGAGGGATAGGTTCCTGACCCAGAGACTCCCTAGACTCTGGAATAGACTGCCCTACATGTTAAGTAGAGCACCTCTTTAGTCCTCTTCAAAAGGAACCTTGACGACTGGATGGGAGATAGGAAATTCACCCTGGGGATCACATCAATCACCCTGGTAGACAGGGACCCAGGGAAGCAAATATTGTGGGAAGAAATAGACAGAGAATTGTTATGGCTAGCCTTGAATAGGCCCTAGGGCCAATAGCCTATTATTTTATTTATTTACTTATTTACATTTGTTGACCGGGAGTGTCCGACTGGACGTAGGTCCATTTTCAGCGGAGGCCAGCAGAGAAAAGCTCCACAGTTAAAATAAACAGACAGACAGTAGTTACACTGGATTACATAACGATAAAAATAGCAATTAATTACAAACATATTTACAGATGAAGAACATAGTATATCAGTAGACAACTAGAATCTGTGAAGTACATAACAGACATTAACAAATGTTGCAATAAGAAGTTCCTGCTGTATAATAAGTACTAGGCTTATGAGCATCTGATCTTGCTATAATCAAGGTAGTTAGTAGGGTGGAAAGAAAGGAAGTGGTTGGATGGGGTGGGTGATATTAGAGTGGGAGTTGCAAGGGTATAGCATTAGCATAGTACCAACCTATGTTTGCCAAGCCTACCTTTAAGGAGTCCTGGTACAAAATTTTGTAGCTTGTTTTGAAAGGAGGCAAATAGATCTCTTTCCTTGTGTTAGGAATGACTGAGGAGACATCTCTAGAAGGCAGACTAAAAGCATAACCCTGTCTGACACAGTCAGGGTGGATTTCTGAATATATATTTGGAAGTCCAAATTTGTAAGAAGTGAACACAAACATGTTAACAACTCCAGCTATCTGCCAAAAGACTCTGCAAACATCAATAAGTCATCTAAATAAGAAAAACTGTGAATGCATTCCAGTCTGCAATTAGCCATCCCTGCAGTTTAAACACCCTAGGAGCTGTAGCTTACTCAAAGAATAATACAGACAAACGATAATGTGACACAGACACAGAATCAGATAAATTTTCTGAAGCCTGTGGCTATGGGAATGTGATAGTAAGCATGCTTTAGGTCTAATGTTGCCATAAAACTCCTGACATTTCTTTTTTGTTCCCCCTTTGCCAGAAGATGGCAGGGATTGATTATTTTGTCATTAAAAATGAAGGTTTGTAAGATTTATAATGTGGGACTTGAAAAATCTTAGTAACTCACTGAATTAATTTCCCTCTGTCATCAAATTTTTGAGAACCCAAGTAGCAGCAGAGACAAACAAAACCTTTTTGACTAAAGTAGAGAGTAAAGTCTTTACCTCATCAGAAAAAAGTTGAGTCCATTTGCAGTCATATCCTCTCGAAGCAGTAGCAGCACTATTGGTTCTAAACACAATATATCTGCACAATCATTCACACTCTTCAAAGCATATTTAGACACCAGAGACAGGTTAGAAATTGTAGAATTCAGACAAGACCTGCCTTCTGGAAGAAGTGTGGCAGAACAATCCCATAAGCTGTGAACACCTGACAAAAGAAACTGGAATACATCCTCAACAGCTGGCATAAGAGGATGAATGGGTGTAGCATGAGGTAAATCCACCTGCAGCACAACATATTATAGGATCATAGGAGGTTACTAGGCTAATGGCCCCAGGGCCCTTACAAGCCTAGCCAAGTTCAACCCATGTTCCCAAGGGTGCCGGGTTCAAAAAGACACTAAAATCAGCACCTATTGCCCCTGTCCAAAAGGGATACAGGTGGATCCCCGGGGTGAATTTCTGGTTACCCATCCAATCACCCAAATTGCACTTAAATAGGGCCAACAAGTGGGTTTGTTTAACATGAACAGGAAGCTTTTTCCAAAGGTGGGGCAACCTCTGGGAGACAAATCCGTCTCTTCAGCAAGTTCTGATGATGTCACATGGCAGATTAAGGTCCTTTGAGTGAGTGACCCTGTGTGTCATTTGACTTGTGCAGCATTTCCATCAAAGCTGGGACAGAGATTGCTCTATATGCAAGACACAGGTTGCCTCGGTGCAGTCTGTAAAACAGAATAAAGTGACAATGATTTCAGTCTGTCTCCATAATCAGATATTTAAGACTCTGACTTCTCTTCATATGGAACCTTTGTGGTCTCTCTAATTGCTGCAGATGGTTGGAAAGGAACCTACCAAAGGGAGCATTGTACTCTATTATTGGCCTGATGAGGAAAGAGTACAGGGGGTTATAACCTCTTTTTGTTTTTTTGTTTTTTTTTTTGAGGCAATGCCCTTACTTATGAGATGAGCCATATAAAATGCCATTCTTACCACTATGGAGACATGGTGATTTTAGTTAAGGTTGCTGTTTCACCACTGACTGTATGCTTAGTGTATTGCTACTGATGTGGTAGTTTACAAGAACATCACCCTTGCCGAAGGGGATGATAAACTTAATGTAAGCAAATGCATTAAGACCATGACTTTAGCACCAGTCATTAGTCTGCACAATACCTTCTTGCAGTTTCAATGTTTGCTCACAGTTTGCACTCATCAGCAAACTTTGTCAGCCACAGTGCTTTAGTTTTAGTCAGTGCTTTGGAGAAGTAGATTATGAACACTAGGGGTCCCAGAACCAATCCCTGTGGAACACCATTGGTTACGGGTCTGCTGGAGGAGGTGGATTCCCCTATTTTGACTGTACGAGTTCTATCAGTGAGGCAGTTTGCAACTCACCTGACAACATATGGGTTGCAACCCAGCTGGGTGAGTTTATCAATGATGCCTGAGTGGATGTTTGTGTCAAAGGCCTTTTGGCTAAGTCTAGGTAGGCCATATGCACAGATTTGCCCTCATCTAGGGCTTTGGTGACTCTCGAAGAAGTCCACCAAGTTTAACAAGCATGATTTTTCCCTTGACAAAGCCAAACTGGGTGGGGTCGAGCATTTGGAGATTTCCTATATCTTTGTTAATAAGGTCCATGATGATTCATTCCATGGCCTTGCAGATAAGGCTGGTCAGGCTAATGGGTTTACAGTTACCGGGGTCTGTGGATGCACCCACTTTGTGTGAAAGATGATGGTAGCTGTTATCCATTCAACTGGGACAAAGCCAGTACTTAGGCTATGACTGAAAAGCATGCTCAATGATGACGCTAATTCCTGTTTAGAAGGAACATCCACTTGTTCCCACCAAAATTCATCCTAGAACTAGTCTTTGAAAAAAAAATCCTCTACTGGAGTTGTTGAAAACAAACCTTCCTCTGAATCAGAGCGTTGGGCTTGAGAATCAGACAAAGAAAAAGCCCCGTCTCCGTCTACGTCAGAATCCTCAGAAATATTTTTCTCAGGATATATTGATCTAGTCAGTCTTCTGGTATGGATTTCTGCCCTCTGGGATAAAAAAATAGCCTGCAATAAATTCCTGGCTAAGGTAAGAAAATCATCCTTATGAATAAACAAAAGGTCTTTGGATGAGCAATGTCTAACCTTTTGTTTCTTTTTTCTAGCGACATCCCTGGAAGGAGACAGACAGAGATGGCACTTCATCATGGGCAAGAGGTCTCTTTCCCCAGCCCCTCCAAGAAGAATCTCTTAGAGAAATTCACAGACCTAAAGAAGATGGTTCTTCCATGCCCAGACTAGACAGTGAAACAGCCACAGAGGCTAACCATTAATCTATGGTGGAATTAGGGACTACACCAGGGGAACCCAAAAATAACAGTGAGTGGTCTAAGGAATAACAAATGGCCACTGCAGATTTACCCATCAGAGGCTGAGCACTCTCAGAGCCCACAGTAAAGGCAAGGGCTCCTATTCTGTTGTATTTTTCCTTTTACGTACAACAGGAGAAAAACAGCAAGACCAGTGTAATCCATGCTTTAGTCAAGCAGGAAGCCTGACTGCTTTCAAGCACTGCTATGAACAGTCAGTCAGAAAGTAAGCTGTCAGACAAGAGCTCACAAGTGGAGCTCACACTTGCACTTCCCCACACAGTCCCTCAAAATTCAAAAGTAAAAAGCATAAGCAGTGCACAAAAACCATGTCAAAAGTATCTTTCACAGAAAGTGCCCTAAGAGAAAACAAGAAATTAAGTTAAATTATTACGAAGTGTACACAAGCACCAGACATAAACACATTTTTAACTACAACATACATTTCCCAATGTGTAAATATACCACTTTCAAGCAAAATGTCTCAAACAGTAAAATAATGAAGGGAAGTTGTTACAAAGTGTACACAAACACTGAAACGCTCAAACACCACTTAAAGTATATAAAAATACTCCCCGATCTTTAAATCCCTATACTTCAGTGACAATGTCTCAAAAGCAATACATTTTTTCTCATAAAACAGCTCCACTATTCAATAAGTTCCATTTTAAAAGTAGTTTCTGACGAGACACTTCTGACATCAATAAATCACAGATGTTTAAAGAAAAAGAAGTTATGTTCTTACCATAACGTTCTATGCTTGTCCTTTATCTTGCCTTCCTTCTTTCTGCTTGGGTTCTGAGCTGATCTCGGCTCCGACTCGGTCACTTCTAAAGCTCGAAGAGTCCTTACTGGCTCGAGGCTAACCCCTTATCCCAGCATGCATAGCAGTAGCTACTGAGATCTCATTTGTGAGAACTAACCACGAGATATGAATTACCCAATAAAAGAGGTAACTAAATAATAAAGCCTCCTTGTACCAACAACAGGACAACCATGGTGCCAAGGAGTATACCAAAGGCTGAAAAGCAAAGGAAACTCTGCCAGATCAGTCAAAAAAAATGGGAAATTCCTCTCAATCATCCAGGATGGGGGAAGGAGGGAGGGATGCAAGAAGGAAGGAATGCGAGATAAAGGACAAAAAACATGGAACGTTATGGTAAGAACATAACTTCTTTATGTTATGTTGTCAATCTCGCCTTCCTTCTTTCTGGTTGGGACAGCGTCTCCAGCACCTAAAACCTGGGTGGCTCACTGGAAAAGAGAATTCAGAACCGTGGAACCAAAGGATGCTCTGTTCCAAGAGGCCATGTCCACTTTGTAATGAGTAATGAAGGTATGGGGAGTAGCCCATGTTGCTGCCACACAAATATTATCTAAAGGAAGCTTAGCTTGAAAGGCTATGGATGCAATCAAGGACCTAGTGGAATGTCCCCTCACTTTTTCCGGGACTGACACATTCCGAGACTCATAAGCATAAGTAATAGTACTGGACAGCCATTTTGAAAGAGTCACTTTGGAAACTGGTGAGCATTGCTTACTCTGAGAGAAGGAAACAAACAGCTGATCTGATTTTCTGATGTCCTTGGTCCTTTGAAGATAAAATTGTAACTGCCTGTGGACATCCAATTGATGTAATTTGTACTCTGCCTTGTTGCCATAATTTGAAAAGAAAACAGGAAGTTCATTTGATTGATTCAAATTATACTCTGAGCAGACTTTTGGTAAAAAGGAAGGATTAGTTCTAAGAGATGCTCTATCCTTGTGAAAGATCATATAAGGCGGACGGATGGAAAGTGTCTGTAACTTGGAAACCCATCTAGCTGATGTAAGAGAGCCTTCCATGACAGGAACTTTAGAGGACAAGAAGTGACTGGTTCAAAGGGAGAAAGGATCAGAGCAACTAGTACTAAATTTAAATCCCAAGGATGGAGAGGTTCTCGGATAGGAGGCCTTAATAGTGTAGCACCTTTCAAGAAGGCCTTACATAATTTATGGGACAAGACTTTAGAACCTAGAAGGCCCACATGAAAATTAGAAATAGCAGCCAGTTGAACACAAATCCTAGCAGTTGCTGTTCCTTTTTCAAAAGTTTCTGCTAGGAAGACCAAGATTTTTGCAATTGGAGCTGTAAAGGGATCAATTTTTTTTGCTCGGCCCAGAAGGAGAACCTCTTCCATTTACTAGCATAAAGTTTCCTAGTAGTTGGTTTATGGGAAGAGACTAAAATATGCTGAACCATAGGTGAGATATCAGGGAGCCTGGCTAGGATCGGAAGTGGAGAAACCAAGCTGTCAGCTTGAGAGTTAGAATGGAAGGATGAAGAGTGCTCGACTGTGTCAGGAGGTCCCATATCTGACGAGGCCAGTACGGGGCAATGAGGATCAGCTTGCAACTCAGCAACTTTGCTTTCTGAAGTACTTTTGGAATTAAAGGAAAGGGTGGAAAAGCGTAAAGAATTCCAGGGGGGCCAATCGTGGACCAGTGCATCTCTGGGTGACTGTCTCGTTGTGGGATCTAGGGCAAAGTAGCTGCTGCATTTGTTGTTTAAGTGAGAGGCAAAAAGATCGCAGCATGGCTGGCCCCATCTGCGGAAGATCATATCCGCCACATCTTGTTTCAGAGACCAGTTGTGGGGCATGAGAATTGCCTTGCTGAGCTTGTCCACTATCACGTTGGACTTTCCCAGAATGTGCATTGCAACCAGAAAACGTTGAGAGGAGATCGCCCAATGCCATACTCGAAGGGCCTCCCAACATAAGGGGTAAGATTTGGTTCTGCCCTGTTTGTTGATGTACTACACTACTGACATGGTGTCCATCTGAATTGCTACATAGCCCAAAGAGAGAGAGAGAGTCGTGAAGTGCTTGCAACACTAATAACACCACTCTCATCTCCAAGACATTGATGTGCAAATGGCACTCATGAGGTTGCCAAGTTCCTTGGACTATCTTGTCCCAGATAATGCCCCCCCCCCAACCCTATCTGGGAAGCATCCATGGTAACTGTGGCTACTGCATGAGGGGCTACAAAGGGTCTGCCTAGAGTGACTAGGGGAGAGTGGAGCCACCACTGTAGATCTTTCTTGCAGGCATCCGTAATTAAGATCATGTGTGACATTGGTAAGTCCTGATATGACCACCAAGTGAAGAGGAGCCATTGCAGAATCCTCATATGGTAATGGGCTAACAGAACTAGAGTAATGGCAGCCGCCATCAAACCCAAGACCTTTAGGACAAATAGAGCCTGAACCTTTGACTTTGACAAGAGGAGAGAGGCCTGACCTCGAATGGCAAGCACTCTTTTTTTGTGGGAGCTTGGCTATCATGTCTCTTTTATTTAGTTGAGCGCCTATGAAAGTAATACACTGAGAGGGCAACAAGGCAGATTTTTCATAATTTATTGTGATTCTTAGGTGTGCACAAGTGCGAATCGAGTGGTTCCTTAGAGATGATGCTCGGTGGTGGCAATGAGAAGCCAGTTGTCTAGATAAGGAAACACCTGGAATCCCAAACATCTCAGGTGAGTCATCACTACTGCCATGCATTTGGTGAACACCCTGGGGGCTGTGGTGAGACCAAAGGGCAGAGCTCTGAACTGCTAATGACTGGCTCCCAGCCAGAAGCGTAAATGTCTCCTGGACTGCCTTGTCCATATTATATATGGTAGTATGTGTCTTGGAGATCAATAGAGTGCATCCAATTGTCCTGACCCAAAAAGGGTAGAATGGACTGCTGTGTCACCATCCGGAACTTGGGTCTTCTTTACTGACCTGTTTAACTTGCTGAGATCCAAGATAGGTCTCCAGTCCCCCGTCTTCTTTGGAAATAAAAAGAACCTTGCGTAAGTTCCGGATTCTATCTGGTCTACAGGGACTTCTTGAATGGCTCTTTTTTGCAGCAAAGCTTTTACTTCTACAGCTGCTTGATCCTGAAGATTGGGTGGAACATCTGGGATTGATGATTTTTGACTTCTTGGGGGTGTTTGGAAGAAGGGAATTTTGTAACCCCTGGATATTATGCACCGTACCGACTCGTCTTCTGTTATATCTTGCCAGGTTCTTGGGTACAGTGATATTCTGCCCCCGACTGCCTCCAGAGGTGGGCAGACGAGCAATCCTTCAGGGATTCTGAAAGGGCCTGGCAGAGAACCCATCCTTGTCCCCCTTTTGCGGACCCCCCCCGCCCTGCTGCGAAGTCGGCATCTCCCATTATTATTTCGCCCTCTGCCTCTGGGGGAATTATCTCCATGAGTGTCTGGCGAAGCTCCCTGGGATTTACAGAACCACATTTTGCCACTCTACTGGCCTTTGGGATAAGGCGGGGGAGTGGAAAAATTGACTCCTATGGCACACAGAGTTTTGCCATCTCGTTCACTCCTGGTAAGAGTCTCTCGAATTTGCAGCCAGAAAAAGGCTGAGCCATCAAAGGGGGTGTTCATAAAGGAAGACTCAAAGGGCTCCACAAATTGACAAAGGGGCATCCAGGAATGTCTGCGAAGAGCCACTCCTGTGCCTGAAGCCCTACTCGCTCAATCTGCTGTGTAAGAAATCAGGCACATGGAGGATTTGACAATGGAGGTTAGGATTGCTAGCTGGTTAGCCAACTTGGAAACCGCTCCCTCAGCTGAAGGATCCTGGAGGGTATCTCCCAGCTCTTTAAGGAGATCCCTCTGAAGTCTTGTGAAATGTGTCAAATAGTTCAGTGACCGAAGAGTAAAGGCCGCTGAAGAGAAAACACACTTCCCATATCTATCCATGGCTCTAGACTCCTTGTTTGGCAGATGGAAAGAAGTAGTCTCTGCGAGTTCCTTCTTGGTGGCTACTGCCCCTACCATAGCATCAACTGGCACATCTTTGGTGAGAAAGGTCTTGTCGTCTGGTGCAGTTATGAATTTGTTAGGCCTTCTCAGAACGGGCTCCATGGTCTATGGAGTACATCATGCCTTTCAACTCACTACAGACAAAAGTGGGTTGAAAGACGGAGACACCCTGGAGGTGGAAGATTGGGAACCAAATGCGTCCAGGTACACGGACTTCTCCTCAGAAGGGGCAAGAGACTTCCAGTTTCCCATCTGCCTAAGGATCTCCAGGATGTCTGAGAATGAGACATCTTCAGAGGGGGACCATGGGGACCCTTCTGAGTCATCCAAGTCTGTGTCAAAGGTGACGGACTCAGGGGAGCCCACATTTTCTCTTACATTTTTTCTACATGGGAACCTCTGCTGAGGCATGGTCAGGAGAGGTCTCTGAAGAAGAGGGGTCACCCTGTAGGGCGTCCTGGGGCATCGGGTCCCTACACTTGGGACGAAGAGAAGGATCAGAGGCAGACACCGGTATCAAAGGGGATGGGGCCAATGGGGCTGTCTCAGTCGACAGCACACTCCTCATCACCTCGAAGGCACCACGATCCAGAAGAGAGGGAGGCTCCGGCTCCGAGGAGCCTGGAGACCTCCTCCACACCGAAGATGACGGCTCCAAGGCAGATGTGGGAGCCGAACTCACCAGCACCGAGGCTCCGAGAGGGACAGTGGGGTCAGACAAGAGTCTGATGCCATTTCCTCCCTCAGAGCTGATGAGGGAGTCTCGGCGCCCAGACCCCTCAATGGTCCGGACTGGCTCCAAGAGGGACAGTGGGGTCGGACAAGAGTCTGATGCCATTTCCTCCTTCAGAGCTGACGAGGGAGTCTCGGCACCCAGACCCCTCAATGGACCGGACTGCTGAGGAGGTCGGAGAGAATGTTAGAACCGATGGTTCCACCACTACTACTTCCATGCACTCAGGCTCCAAACTGGAAGCAGTCGGAGGAGGAGTAGAGACAGGGACTGGTTCGGACAAAGGTGCCAATTTCTTCTGGGCTGGGCCCGACAACAATTGAGCAAATACCCATGTCTTGAGCAGCCTCTTCTCCACTCTCCACATCATCATCCGATAAACTCTTGGATGATCGAGAGGAGTGTGCCGTGGACTGGTGACTACCTGCCACTACTGCAAAAGTGGAGATTGAGTAGCAGACCTCACTGGGTCCAAAGAAGATCTCGATCTCTTTTGACTCCAGAATGGCTCCGAAGCAACAGATGAAGCCGCCAGAGAAAAGGACTCTTTGGAGCCGACAATCTGCTCCAAAGGGTCAGAAAATTTTGATTTTGTCGGCGCTGAAGGTGGAGCCGATGAAGATGCCGGTTTGTAATCAGATTTTTTAGAAGGCTGAGTATCCGATGCAACCTCAACCTGAGGTTTTAATAACCCTCTCAATATCAGTTTGAGGCACCTCTCCTGCAAAACCCATGCACTAAAGGCATGGCAAACAGAGCACGAGTCCTGCAGGTGGACCGCACCTAAACAATAAACACAACTCATGTGCCCGTCCATAAGGGACATGGTTTTGGCAACACGAGTCACATTTCTTAAATCTAGACTGCTTTGTAGGTTCTTTAGACATCATAAACTACAAAAAAAGGAAGAATCAACAATAGAGTGTTTTTTTTTTTTTTTTTTTTTTTTTTTTTTTTTTTTTTTTTTTAAGAAAGAAAGGAGGGAAAGAAGGGGAAGGGGTAGCCTCTAAGTTAAACGGCTACTGCTCCCAAAGGGAGAAAGCCTCTAACTAAAATGGCTTCTCTCTAAGTAGCAAGAGGGATAAAGGGACAAGACAACAACCCTCAAGAAAAGTGGAGGCCCGGGGAGAAACACTCCAGATGCATGTCTTTGTAATGTGGGAGGAAACCCACACGAACGCAGGGAGGACATGCAGACAATGCACAGAAGGCACCCCAGCTGAGAATCGAACCAGAGAACCTCTTGCTGTGAGGTGACAACATTGCTGCTTCACCACTGTGCCGTCTGTTTATAATTGTGATGCGATTGTTTTTATCGTAATGTGTTCTTAAACACAATGTTTTTTATGCACAATGACTAGTAATAACGGTGGTGACAGAACAATGATCTTTAAAAGTAAAAAGTGTACAGAAAAGTTGGCTTAACTTGGCTACCTTAAATGCATTTATGCTTAGACGGGGAGTGAAGTGCAGCATATATTCAACAATTAGTACCGTAGTCTGTCCCCCAAGCATTAGTAGAATTTAATTACTTTCATGAATTAATTTTCATTTATAGAATTCCAGTGTGCACACTTTTGAAAGAAGTAGTGCAGTGGCTTGTTTTCAGAGTTCCAAAATATAGTCTCTTATGGCCATGTTACTCTTCTGGCAGTACCAGTTACGGACTACATTATATTATAAAACACTCCCCTTTGAAATAATCTTGGAAATGTATAGTTGTCCATTTAGTTGGGAAGTAGATCAGGTTAAGCGGACAGCTTAATGATCACAGCAATTAAGAGAGCGCGTTTATAGGCTATGATGTATTTAGCAAAGTCATCTCTGGAACATCTAATCAAAGTGTGGTGGGACTAGTGTCCCTACGGGTGATGATAGGAGAGGATCAGATACTTTGTTAGTAGTCTGCTTTCCTTTCAATCTGCAAACATTGACAAGAGGAACAAAGGCTCCTGAAAAGTAGGAATAGCCATCCAGAAATCTGAAATGGCAGGAGAAATTGTGTGCTTAACTTATTAACTTAACGTGTGTGATTATTTATACTATGTTGGCGTTATTGTGTGTGATTACATTTTAAAGACTAAGAAGTTGTGTACTCACCATAATGTTCCATGCGAGTTGTTCATCTCGCCTTTCATTCTTGACTGATGGGTTCGGAGCTGATTCCTCGGCTCCGATATGGCCACATGCAAAGCTTGAGGTCTTCCAGTAGCTCAAGGACAAGCCCCCTATCCCATGATGCACTGAAAATTACCGCAGATCTTGTTTGCTGTGAATACTATAGCCATATATAATAGTTATTCCCCAAAGGAAGGTAAGAAGACATTGAGCAACATGTAGGTCAACTATCAGCTAGGAGGGGGTAGGAGGGAGGGACGTAAGAATGAAGGTGAGATGAACAACTCGCATGGAACATTATGGTGAGTACATAACTTCTTAATGTGAAGTTGTTCAATCTTGCCATTCATTCTTGACTGATGGGTAGCGTCCCTAGTACCATCAATCTTGGGTGGCTCACGGGAGTACATTTTTCAGGACCGTGGACCCAAAGGAAGCCCTGTCCTTGGATACCTTATCAACTTTGTAATGAGTGATAAAGGTATGAGGTTTTGACCAAGTGTCTGCTGCACAAATATTATCAAGGGGCAGTTTGGCTGAAAACGCAGAGGATGTAGAAACTGCTCTGGTTGAGTGAGCTTTAATCTTGTGTTGCAAAGGCATATTAGCAGCTGAATAGACAAAGGTGATACAATCAGATAACCATTTAGACAAAGTTCTAAATGATACAAACTACCCAATGTTACAGGCACCTTTGCATAAAAGTATTCCAGAGTATCCACAAAGTAAACACAAAGTCCATGAACTGCAAATGTGAGGCTTCAGAACAGCAGCTTCAGTTTAGTAAAAAAATATACTCCAAAACAGCAACCTCAGCTTAATAAGGTGTATACTCAAATTTCTCCAACCACAGAACAAAGATCTGGATTCCACTTGGCTGCAACACAGTTTTATTGGTACACAAGCGCTTTCACAAACAGCTTCTTCAGGTGTATAGCAACCATTAAAATACACACACCTTATATAACACTTAAAGTCAGTCACATGACTCTGCTTAACCATTTTTAAAGGCATATATACACATATTCTAAGTGTTACTTTCTTGATCCACTCTTACAAATTCTAAACTTATATAGTATAAAAAATATAAAAAATATATGTTAAAAGCATACATAAAGTTCTAAAAAATTCAACATTCACCTATTCAATGGTCTCCTTTTAATATTGGTCTTATAGGAATAGAATCATTCAGTCCATGCCCTGAACTAGCCCTTAACCTAATAATCCATTCAGCTTCTTTTTCCTCAGCCCTTGCTTTTATATCACCCCCTCTTATATCAGTGAATGTTCTACATAAGACAACAAATTTAAATGTTGTTCATTGGTAACTGACACATGCTTCGCTAGTGCATTAAAACTACTTCTTTTCTTAATGTGATATAGGTGTTCTCTTATCCCATCTTTTAAAAGACGATCTGTTTTCCCTACATAAAATTTGTGACATGCCTGGCAGATAGCCAGATATACTACATGTGCTGTATCACATTTCGCATAGGTTCGCAGATAAAACATCTCCCCTGTGTCAGGGTGTTTAAACTGTGAATCATTACAAATAAAACTACAAAAGTTGCACTTGCCACATGGTCTAGTGCCCTTTTCATTTTATCTACCTTTCAGTTCTCTGTCTATACAGAGCCTTCTTTTTAAATTCTTCTTATTTTTAAAGCTAAATTGTGGCCTTGTGCCTACTAACTCTTTCATTTTACAATCTGATGTTAATATATTCCAATGTTCATTTATATTAGTGTACAGCCCAACATCACTTGAATAATTTAAAAACATCCTTACATTCTTACGAGTCACTTTCTCTTTCCCATTCACTAATTGTTTTGAGAAATATGGTTTAGCCTTATTCTCTCTTTTACTCATCACATCTTCCATGTTTTTAGTTACCATTCTGTTATCATAGCCTCTATCTAGTAATTCTTTTCCTGTCAAAATTAGTTGTTTCTCATATTCTTCGGTTTTTACACTTAATCTTGACGCCCTTGGGAACTGGTTTTGTGCTACATTTCTGAATATAAAATTGGGATGCATACTATCTCTACATAATAATTTGTTTGCATGGCAGGTCTTTCTGTACATTCTTGTGCTAATCTTGCCTGTACTATCTTTCTCTACATAAACATCCAAAACACTGATACCATCAGTAGAACAATTCATGGTAAAGTTAAGAAATTCTGTAGAGTTATTAATGAATTCTAAGAATTCATATAACTGACTTTCTGTCCCTCTCCATAAAAGAAAGAGATCTACAAATCTCCTATAAAACAATAATTTTATCAAATTTTCCTTTTATAACATTTTCCATTTCCCATTTGGACATAACATCATTGGCATAACTACTAGCACAAGGAGTGCCCATTGCACTCCATTCTTTTGCCAATACATATCTTCCCTAAATACAAAAATGTTATTTTCAAGCACTATTTTTAACAGTCTTTGTAATATTCCTATGGTTCTACTTCCAAATTCCTTATTCATCTCTAATAGATGTATCACATTTCTAATACCAACTGGATTTGGTATAACTGTAGACAGCGATACTACATCTAATGTAACAAAAAAGTACTGTTCTGATACATTTGTTTCATTAGTAAATTAATATAAATCTCTGAGAAAATGCTCTGTATCTTTCAAGATATACTTTGACTTGTATATCAGGGCCTTCAAAGTTTTCTGAATGAATATTGAAGCCGGTTCAGTACACCAATTTTTTCCGGCTACTATTGGTCTCATTGGGGGTCTGATGGAATTTTTATGGAGTTTAGGCAACCCCTGAATCTTTGGAATAGTTGGATCTGTAACTACTAAATATTTGACCATATTATTATCACAAAGCTCTAGTTCCTCAAGATGTCTAATTTCTTTTTCTACCCTTGATATCATATTTTTACTTTGTATGGATGTACTTTTTTGACAGAAGTCAGTATTAGCCAGCATTTCTAGCATCAAACTATTATAATCAACTCTATTCATAACCACTGTTTGCCCTCTCTTGTCTGCTGGCCTAATAGTTATCTGGTTATTACTCTCTAAATCATGCATAGCTTTAAATTCTTCTTTACTTAAATTATGCCATTTGCCACTTTCCTTAAGTTGTTTCCGCTCATAATACATTTTATACATATCAGAAATACAAGTTTGCTCAAATGCATTAATTAAAGCATTTTGTTTTCGTACAAAAAGACTCGGTTTCCTGAATGTAGCATCAGACTCGTTCTGCTCATTACCAAATAATGTTTTCAAAGTCAAGTTACTGGTAAACAGTTTCAAATCGAAAATAATATCAGTGATGTTCATGTCCATAGCCGGTATAAAAGATAACCCCTTTTCTAACACGTTTGATTCAGAATGTGTTAAACCATAATCTGATAAATTTACAATTAATGTCTTACTTGTTGGAAGGCCTTTTTTATTGTAAATGGACTCACCGGACCTTCGTCGAGTTTTCTCTTGTTTCTCACTATACTTCTCCCCCTCTGTTGTCGTGGTCTGCCTCTCCCATTCCTGCTCATAGATCTCTCCCTTATAGGCAGAGGAGAATTCAAGCCTAAAGGGCCAGTTCCTTTTAAAAAAGAAGTTGGATGTGCTGATGCGTTTTTAATGTTGGAGGTTTCATTTTCTGCTTCGCGATGTATTTCTGCACTTACTTGAAACGTCTTCTTCCTTGCTCCAAGGTTAGATGTCACCAGTGCATTCGAAACATCAGACATCAAGGCGTTTGCTCTATCGTCATCACAACCATGCTCGTCATCACGACCACGCCCGTCTGCTTCCACTTGACTAATCAGTATCTCTCTAGAAGTCGAATTTTGTACAAACTGAATTCTCTCATTTACTTGTTGGGGCATTGAATCAATATTAGGCGCCATACTATTATGGTCATTTACATCTCGTGGCCAAGTGAAGATATGGCCCAACGAGAAGTCCTTCCGATCTCTACAAAGCTTCTTTAATTTAATTTGTAGAAGCTTTCTGGCATATACTGTCAGATTCTCAACCATATCAGTCATAGGTTTAAACAGTGCTTCTGTAGTATAAGTTTTACATATGTCAGTATATTTTTTCTTTATACTGCCATTAGTTTTTATCATTTCTCTCTCTGCTGCCGCTACTAGCAGCTTTAAATACCCCAAGCTAGTGTTTATATTTAGTTGTTGCCATTCACTTAGCAATATAGGGTCACACTCAGTCTGTGCAGGCATTTTGAGCACTCTTAAACCTCGAGGCATAACACGTTCTGTTAAACAAGCTTCTAAATGAAACTTCTCATATTGTTCCCTTTTTAGTTTATATAAATCTTTTTCTAATGAGAAAATATCACTTCTCATGGCCAAAAAATCTATAATAGAATGTTCTGTTCCTTCAATGACCATATCACTTTTCAAAAGTGGATTTTCTTCTTCACTCACCTTAGATAAAAATAATTCTAAGTTGTTTTCAGTCCATTTCAGTTTTAAACCCAGTGTATATTCAAGTTCTATGTTATCCATTTCAGTAGCCATAACTCCTGAACTTTTGGGTAAAAAATGTAGAAACTTCTAAATGATACAAACCACCCAATGTTACAGGCACCTTTGCATAAAAGTATTCCAGAGTATCCACAAAGTAAACACAAAGTCCATGAACTGCAAAAGTGAGGCTTCAGAACAGTCACATGACTCTGCTTAACCATTTTTAAAGGCATATATACACATATTTTAAGTGTTACTTTCTTGATCCACTCTTACAAATTCTATACTTATATAGTATAAAAATATAAAAAATATATGTTAAAAGCATACATAAAGTTCTAAAAAATTCAACATTCACCTATTCAATGGTCTCTTTTTTAATATTGGTCTTATAGGAACAGAATCATTCAGTCCATGCCCTGAACTAGCCCTTAACCTAATAATCCATTCAGCTTCTTTTTCCTCAGTCCTTGCTTTTATATCACCCCCTCTTTTATCAGTGAATGTTCTACATAAGACAACACATTTAAAAACATGTTGTTCATTGGTAACTTGACACATGCTTTGCTAGTGCATTAAAACTACTTATTTTCTTAATGTGATATAGGTGTTCTCTTATCCTATCTTTTAAAAGACTATATGTTTTCCCTACATAAAATTTGTGACATGCCTGGCAGATAGCCAGATATACTACATGTGCTGTATCACATTTCGCATAGGTTCGCAGATAAAACGTCTCCACTGTGTCAGGGTGTTTAAATTGTGAATCATTACAAATAAAACTACAAAAGTTGCACTTGCAACATGGTCTAGTGCCCTTTTCATTTTATCTACCTTTCAGTTCTCTGTCTATACAGAGCCTTCTTTTTAAATTCTTATTTTTAAAAATATAAAAAAATATATAAAATTGGGATATATACTATCTCTACTTAATAATTTGTTTGCATGGCAGGTCTTTCTGTACATTCTTGTGCTAATCTTGCCTGTACCATCTTTCTCTACATAAACATCCAAAAAACTGATACCATCAGTAGAACAATTCATGGTAAAGTTAAGAAATTCTGTAGAGTTATTAATGAATTCTAAGAATTTTACAAAGACTGTTAAAAATAGAGCTTGAAAATAACATTTTTGTATTTAGGGAAGATATGTATTGGCAAAAGAATGGAGTGGCAATGGGCACTCCTTGTGCTAATAGTTATGCCAATGCTGTTATGTCCAAATGGGAAATGGAAAATGTTATAAAAGGAAATTTGATAAAATTATTGTTTTATAGGAGATTTGTAGATGATCTCTTTCTTTTATGGAGAGGGACAGAAAGTCAGTTATATGAATTCTTAGAATTCATTAATAACTCTACAGAATTTCTTAACTTTACCATGAATTGTTCTACTGATGGTATCAGTGTTTTTGGATGTTTATGTAGAGAAAGATAGTACAGGCAAGATTAGCACAAGAATGTACAGAAAGACTCGCCATGCAAACAAATTATTAAGTAGAGATAGTATGCATCCCAATTTTATATTCAGAAATGTAGCACAAAACCAGTTCCTAAGGGCGTCAAGATTAAGTGTAAAAACCGAAGAATATGAGAAACAACTAATTTTGACAGGAAAAGAATTACTAGATAGAGGCTATGATAACAGAATGGTAACTAAAAACATGGAAGATGTGATGAGTGAAAGAGCGAATAAGGCTAAACCATATTTCTCAAAACAATTAGTGAATGGGAAAGAGAAAGTGACTCATAAGAATGTAAGGATGTGTTTAAATTATTCAAGAGATGTTGGGCTGTACACTAATATTATAAATGAACATTGGAATATATTAACATCAGATTGTAAAATGAAAGAGTTAGTAGGCACAAAGCCACAACTTAGCTTTAAAAATAAGAAGAATTTAAAAAGAAGGCTCTGTATAGACAGAGAACTGAAAGGTAGATAAAATGAAAAGGGCACTAGACCATGTGGCAAGTGCAACTTTTGTAGTTTTATTTGTAATGATTCATAATTTAAACACCCTGACACAGGGGAGAAGGTTTATCTGCGAACCTATGCGAAATGTGATACAGCACATGTAGTATATCTGGATATTTGCCAGGCATGTCACAAATTTTATGTAGGGAAAACAGATCGTCTTTTAAAAGATAGGATAAGAGAACACATATCACATTAAGAAAAGTAGTAGTTTTAATGCACTAGCGAAGCATGTGTCAGTTACCAATGAACAACATGTTTTTAAATTTGTTGTCTCATGTAGAACATTCACTGATATAAGAGGGGGTGATATAAAAGCAAGGACTGAGGAAAAAGAAGCTGATTGGATTATTAGGATAAGGGCTAGTTCAGGGCATGGACTGAATGATTCTGTTCCTATAAGACCAATATTAAAAAAGAGACCATTGAATAGGTGAATGTTGAATTTTTTAGAACTTTATGTATGCTTTTAACATATATTTTTTATATTTTTTATACTATATAAGTTTAGAATTTGTAAGAGTGGATCAAGAAAGTAACACTTAGAATGTGTATATATGCCTTTAAAAATGGTTAAGCATAGTCATGTGACTGACTAAGTGTTATATAAGGTGTGTGCATTTTAATGGTTGCTATACACCTGAAGAAGCTGTTTGTGAAAGTGCTTGTGTACCAATAAAACTGTGTTGCAGCCGAGTGGAATCCAGATCTTTGTTCTGTGGTTGGAGAAATTTGAGTATACACCTTATTAAGCTGAGGTTGCTGTTTTGGAGTATATTTTTTACTAAACTGAAGCTGCTGTTCTGAAGCCTCACCTTTGCAGTTCATGGACTTTGTGTTTACTTTGTATTTAGACAAAGTTGTTTTAGCCACTGGTCTACCTTTCCTGGATTCAGAGAATGAAACAAAGAGCTGGTCTGATTTCCTGATATCTTTTGTTCTATCCAAATAACATCTGAGCTGTCTGTGAACATCAAGTTTGTGCATCATATACTCCAACTTGTTGGAATGATTAAGGAAGAAAACTGGTAATTCAATAACTTGGTTGATATTGGTTTCTGAAAAAACTTTGGGCAAAAAGGAAGGAAGGATTTGTCCTAAGTGATACTCTGTCAGCATGAAAAATCAAATAAGGAGGGTTGATAGATAAAGCCTGAAGCTCTGACACTCTGCAGACAGAAGTAATAGCTACCAGAAAAATGGTTTTCCATGACAAATATTTGAGGTCACAAGATGATGCTGGTTCAAACAGAGGGAGGATTATACGTGAAAGCATAAACTTTCGATTCCATGGAGAATAAGGAGTTTTCATGTGTGGTCTCATATGAAATGTCCCCTTGAGAAAGGCTTTGGGTAACTTGTGGGACATATTTAACCCGTCATTCCCAAGATGAAAATTAGATATAGCAGCCAACTGGACCCGAACTGGTGCTGCTGCCACTCCTTTGTTAAAAATCATAGTCAAGAATTCTAGTATGGATGTCATGGAGGCTTGGTAAGGATCAATATCATGCTTAGAGGCCCAGATGGAAAATCTCTTCCACTTACTAAGCTATAATCTTCTAGTGGATGGCTTATGAGAAGACAAAAGGATCTGTTTTGTCTCATTGGAAAAGTTATAAAGCCTGGTTATGAGGGGAACTGGAACAGCCAAGCTGTTAGCTTCAATAACTGCAGGAGAGGGATGAAGGTCCCCCGAGGGATGAAGGTCCCCCGACGGATGTGTCAGAAGGTCTGGAACTGGGTCCAGAATCAAAGGATCCTCCAGCAGATGATGTTGAAGGAATGGGAACCAAATCTGCTGAGGTCAATGAGGGGCTATAAGGATTATGGTCCTTCCCAGGGATTTTGCTGTCTGTAGAACCTTGGGTATCAATGGTATTGGTGAAAATGCAGAGAGGAGACCCGGGGGCCAATCGTGTACGAGTGCATACCTCGGAGCTTCTCCTGGAGGGGGAATCAGGGCAAAGTAGCTTCTGAATTTTGTGTTGATGTGACTGGCAAAAAGTTTGCAGCAAGGCTGGCACCATTTGCGGAAAATCCTGTCCGCAATCTCTTTCTTGAGGGTCAACTCGTGTGGCAACAAGACTGCCCTGCTTAGTTTGTCTGCTATCATGTTGGATCTCGCAGGGATGTGCATTGCCAACAGAAAGCATTGGGAGGAAACAGCCCACTGCCAAACTCTGAGGGCTTCTCGGCAAAGGGGGTAAGATCTGGTTCCCCCTTGCTTGTTCAAGTACCAGACTACTGACATAATGTCTATCTGAATCACAATCATTCTTAGAGGAAGAGAGTTCTGGAAGTACTGCAATGCCAAAAGTACTGCTCTCATCTCCAGAACATTGATATGCAAGTGTGACTCCTGATCGGTCCATGTGCCTTGGGCAGTCTTTCCCTGAACCCCCCCCCCCCCCACCCTATCAGGGAAGCATCCATCGTCACAATAGCTACTGGAAGGGGTAGAACAAATAGTGACATGAAGAGACGTCAACCACCACTGGAGATCTTTCTTGCAAGAGCTTGTAATCAATATTGTGTGGTCCATGGGTAGTTCCTGGTAAGACCATTGAGTGAACAACAGCCACTGAAGGATCCGCATATGCATTCTTGCTAATGGTATGGCTAGGATTGCTGCAGCCATCATACCCAATACTTTCAGAACTTAAACATGTGCTGACATGCCGACGAAGAAGAAAGACTCTTTCGATTGGTAGCCTTAGAGTGGTGGTTGAGATGTCTAGCTCTACCCCGATAAAAAAACGATATGCTGCGATGGCAACAAGGCAGACTTTTCTGAATTGACTGAAATACCTAAATGATTGCAGACTGACAGAGTGTACTCCCTTGCCTGAATAAGTTGATGCCTGGTGGTGGCGGTAAGGAGCCAATCGTCTAGATACGGAAACACCTGGAATCCTAGATGCCTCAGGTGAGCCATGACCACTGCCATGCATTTGGTGCACACTCTGGTGGCTGTAGTGAGACCAAAGGGCAGGGCTCAAAACCGAAAATGATTGGCTTCCAGACGGAAACGCAGGTGATCTCTGGATGGGCTGGCCATCTTTGTGTGGTAGTACGCATCCCTGAGATCTATCGAGCACATCCAATTGTAGGGATGTATAGACTGAAGCGTGACCACCCGGAATTTCTCTTTCTTTACATATTGGTTGAGTCTGCTGAGGTCCAAAATGGGTCTCCAGTCCCCTGTTTTCTTTGGAACCAAAAAATAATCTTGAGTAAGTTCCAGATCCTGTTTGGTCTGCTGGGACTGGCTGGATGACTCTTTTTGTAGCAACTTTTGGACCTCTATAGTTGCTTGTTCCCTGTAACTGGGTGGAACGTCCGGGATTCTCCTTATGGATGGGAGGGTGGGGTGAATTGTATGAAGTACCCTCTGGAAATGAGACTTTGTACCCAGATGTCTTTTGTTATTCCTTGCCAGGCGTCTGGGTACAAAGATAAGTGACGCCCGACTGCCTCCAGAGCAGGACAGTCAGGCCTCCTTTCAGGAGTGCTGGTAGGGTTGCCCAGAGAAGTGATCTCTGTCACCCTGATGCAGCGGACCCCTTCTTCCACTAGGGCAGCCTCTTCCACTATTACCCCCTCCTCTGCCCTTGGAGAGGGGTTCACAACGTGTGTCCTGAAAGGCTCCTTGGGCTTTCCGGAACCACATTTTCCCTCCTCTTTGACCTTTGGGAGAAGGTTGGGTAGGGGTGGAAAAATGGACTCCGATGGCAGAGTCTTTCCCTCCTGTTCACATCTGGTCAAGGTTTTCTTCACTTTAGGCCCAAAAAGGGATGAGCCATCAAAGGGGGTGTTAACAAAGGATGACTTGAAGGGCTCCACGAAGGAACACAAATGTATCCAGGAATGTCTTCAAAGAATGATTCCTGTACCCGCTGCCCTACTCGTTCCATCAGCTGCATAGGATATGAGACGCATGGACGAGTTGACAATAGAATTTAGGGTAGAAAGCTGGGCAGCAACTTTGTCAGAGGCACCCGCAGCTACTGTACGCTGAAGAGCATCTCCCAACTCCTTAAGGAGATCTCTTTGCAAACTAGTAAAATGGGTTAGGTAGTTCAATGAACGGAGAGCAAAAGTCGCTGAACTGAACATGTGTTTCCCATATATATCCATGATCCTAGACTCTCTATTAGTAGGATGGATAGACAAGGAAGTCTCAAACATTTCCTTTTTGGTGGTGGCCACCACCACCACCATGGCATCAACTGGGACTCTTTTGGTTAAAGTTTTGTCTGGTGGGGCTGATATAAACTTGTTAGGCCTCCTAGAGACAGGCTCCGTCGACTCCGGTGACTCCCACGCCCTTCAAGAAACCAACTGTATGAGCTCATCGAAGGGCGGGGACGCCCAAGAGGTAGACGGTTGAGATCCAAAAGCCTTCAGAAGAACTGACTCATCCTCAGTAGGGTTCTTGGACTGCCAATCACCCCTCTGCCTAAGGATCTCAAGTATCTCAGCAAAGGAGATATCCTCAGAGGGGGACCATGGGGACCCTTCTGACTCATCCAAGTCAGTATCAGATGTTAAAGACTCTTGTGGGGAGTCCAAGTGTCTCCTCTTGCACAATCTCTTCCTAGGAACCTCCTCGGGGGGGGGGCTTCTGGAGAGATCTTGGAAGAGCAGGGGGCACCCTGTGGGGCTACCTGAGGCTCTGGGTCTCTAAGTCTAGCCTGGACGATGGAAGCAGAAGCAAGCACAGGCACTTTAGGGGATGAGGAAGCAAGTCCTGAAGTCGAGGCTGTCTTGGGTGACAAAGTTATCCTCATGGCATCGAAGGCACCACGGCTCCGTTGAGAAGGAATCGACGGATCTGAGGGAACCGTCAGACCCTCCAGCACCGAGGCAGTGGGCTCGAAGCCGGAAGTAGGAGCCAAGCTCATCCGAGGTGAAACCCCGAGAGGAACAGCACCAACAAGTCAGTCTGACTATCCTCCCCGGATCCGACTGGAGAGTGTCGGCTCCTCGAGTCCCCGGTCGGCACCAAGGACTTCAGAGTGGATGGAGCTGAGATCTCTACTCCAATGGCTCCATGATCAACAGGTCTGATTCTTCTGGCTCCGAAGGGCCGATATGGCTCAGAGGAGGAGTAGTCAAAGCAGGAGTAGTGGTCTTCGGCTCTGAAGCCACTTGGGTCGGAGCCGACAGCAATTTAGCAAGGCCTGGTGCCTGTAGAAGCTCCTGCACCAATCGATCCATATCCAAATCTGAAAGGCTGACAGACAACATAGATGAATGCACTGATGGTGCCAAGTGAAGTAAAGGTGACTGAGGCACTTCAGATACCAGCTCCAAGGCTATGGGCCGGCTCCGAAAAAAAAAGATAGTCGGCCCCGACCTGTGGAGCCGATGTCTCATCAGATTTTTTTGAGTCCTTAGATTCAGCAGATGACTTGGAAGATTTGCTAGCAACATCCTGGTCACTCAATGCCTCTTGAAAGGGGTGTTTTAGCAAACCCATATCCATTAATTTCCTTTTCCTCTTTTAAAGAGCCCTGGAAGAAAAGACATGGCAGATAGCACAAGATTCTTGCAAGTGAACAGCCCCCAAACAATATACACATGTAACATGCCCATCAGTGACTGACATTTTCTGGTTACAGTCCGGACACTTTTTACAACCGGACTTGGGATGCTTGTCCTTATCTGCCATTATATCACTATAAACCCATGCAGATCCAAAAACATTGAGAAATTAGCAACAAGGCTCTAAATACACACACACACACACACACACACACACACACACACACACACACACACACACACACTAAGATAAAGGTATTGAAAAACTCTATGCTATAACTACTGTAGAATAAATGTAGCACACATTCAAACTAACAAGGCCGAAAAATGAGGTCAATATCTAAAGAGTAAATATAATAAGTATAAATATCACACCAAAAAAATCTTATACTATAATTCTAAGTGTAATAGGATATGTAAACCACACTCAGTTTAACTAGGCCAAAAATAACGAGGCCAACTATCTAAAGACTAAATATAGAAAGAATATTATATCACACAGGAAGGGGAAAGCTAGAACAGCTAACTAGTTATGCAAAATATTTGAAAAGCTATATGTAAAAGCTAGTAAATAGAAAATCTTTTAAAGTTACTGGCCCAAGCATACACTGGAACCTTCGATCAGATGCCGCAGCAAACTAGATGGGAGGTAATTCACAGTGCATCATGGAATAGGGGGCTTGGCCTCGAGTTACTGGAAGACCTCAAGCTTTGCATGTGGCCATACTGGAGCTGAGGGATTGGATCCGAACCAATCAGTCAAGAATGAACGGTGAGACTGAACAACTTCACATACAAAGTTTTATTTAATGGCAGGCACTTTTACTTAACAGCTGCAGCCTGCACTTTTGAAACGGCAGGAGAAACTGTGTGCTTAACTTATTGTGTGTGATTACTTTTAACTGTGCTCCAGGAGAAACAGTGCTTAACTTAATGTGTGCGATTACTTTTTTAACTGTGCTTGTGCTTAACGTTTTGGCTCAGCAGACATTACTTAACAGCAGGAGATACTGTGGTGTGTGTGTGTGTGTGTGTGTGTGTGTGTGCGTGTGTGTGTGTGTGTGTGTGTGTGTGTGTGTGTGTGTGTGTGTGTGGAATGTTTGGCTCATACTTTTGGTCTGCTCCTCTTAAAATCTGTGTTTTTCTGGCAAATCAGTGAGAAATGAATTCACTAAATAATGATAGCAATTTAAGTTTCAGTCTTCCTATCTTTCAGAAAATGCATGGTAGCACAAAACATTTTATTCTAGCAACTTCTCTAAAATTATACAAGCGATGTTTAAAATGTGTCCCAGTGAACATCATTGCTACACATTACAAAGAAAATGGTTACCATTTACTACAAGGCCTGGGGCCATATTCTGGTAGTCTGTTCTTCAGTTTGCGTTTGAAAGTTGGCATCCCACAATTCCATTGGAGTGGGCGGGGTTGCATAATTATGTATGCAAATTTCAGGTTAATCAGCGTACAGATTTGTAGTTATTTTTCATGGGCCTTTGTCCAGATTTTTGATATTTCCAGGTTGAGAGATATAGTGTGGAAATGTCTCCCTTTGTGGATATATCTGCCAGAAATGAAACATGTAGCCAATATCTTCTCCCGTGAAGCCTCAGAACTGCTTTCCCTTGAGGCAACAAGTACAGAAGTTATTTACACTCTAACTGCTGATTTTCTTCCAAGAAGCTAGCAAATCAGCAGTCAGAGTGCAGGTGTGGGAGGGAGACCAAGCTTTTAGAAAACAGGACAGTTGTGTTATAGGCAAGATACAACCAACATAGCCAAACAATACTGCAGCAGTGAGAATGACGAACATCTACTATTGCTATGTCAGAAGAGAATCACCAAAATGATCTTTGGAAAATCCTTCTGAATTTTAAGAATGCCCTGGATATCAGTGGAAAGGAGTAAAGGAACATTCCTGTCCAAGGAAATGAGAATGTATCTGCTTTCCACGCCTGCTTGCAAGGAGTCTTGAGCAGAACTTTGCCAGTTTTTTGCCATGAATGGAGGTGAACAAATCTATATAAGGTTCCCCACAGCTGGATTAAATTCTGGAAAATCTCCTTATTCAGTCTCCATTCATGAGGGTCTGTTCTGGTCCTACTCAGTTTGTCTGCCACAAAGGTTTGCTTTGATTAAATATAAGAAATCTGTAGAGTGATATTGTGCTGAATAACTATATCCCAGGCTGCCACAGCTACCCTTCAGAGAGGCTGTGATGTGTAACCTCATCTGTCTGTTTATGTACCACATCAATGTGGTGCTGTCTGTGATCATTTGTAGAGGTCCTGGGGACCACAGATAAGACAGTTGAGAGCACTTATTATTACCAACATCTCTTTGACAGCTATGTGTTTTGGTCTATTTCTTTCTGTCCCAAAGACCCTGCATTTCTACCCCCAAAGACACAGATCCCCAAGCAAAGCCTGGGGTATCTATTGTTACAGACAGTAGTGGGGCTATAAGGGAGAATGGGAAAACTGGATTCAAATAAAACAGTTCTCTCTGCCAAAACAATTCTTCTTTTATTAACCTGATATTGAAATTTGAAAAGTCAGGGGGTACTGGCATTGAGACCATGGAGATTTTAGGTACCATTCAGTCTTTCTCATATGGATTCTGGTTAGAGAAATCATGAGTACCATAGATGTCATGAATCCTAGAATCCTGAGAAATTACCTTGATAAAGTCCTCAACTAAATAGAAAAATGCAAGAACATATCTGGATATATATCTTTTCCTGTGGGAGAAAATCTCCTTGAACAGATGTATCCAGGAAAACACCAGGAATACTATTTGCAAAGATGAAATTTTCACAAGATTTCTGAATGTTCTCCTGGAAAATCAGTCTGAAAGGAGACCTCTTATCCAAGTGAGAAATTCCAGACACTTTAAAAATACTTTGCAAAGGTAAACAAATTGTATAGATAAGGAAAAATGTGAATATCTTGCAGTCTGCAATAGGTTATCACTGAAGCTATAAACATTTTGAACAACCATAGAGCAGAGAACTGAAAGTGTAATTCAAAACACAAAGTCTTAAGAAAGGCTTGGCGTCTGTGGCTACCAGAATGCGATGATAAGCATAATTTAAATCTTGACTTGCCAAAAACTGAAAAGAGGAATAATAGGCAAGTTGCTGTGAAGAGATAGCATTTTGAACTTTGGAATTTTCACAACCTGGTTGGGAAAGGAGGGATCTAGTGCTGGTCTCCATGTGGCTTCTTTCTTTAGTTCATAAACAACCATGAATAAAAACATTTCCCTGCACTAGAGAGAGGGCAAGGTTCCATTATCCCTTGATCCAGCTGATGCTGTACAATAGGGAAAATAAAGAAGTATGATTAGGAGGAATCTCCTGAAAAGGAGGTAGAGACTACTAATGGCATCAGTACCCCTCACGGATAAGCCTCAGAACCCATTAGTCTGTGATTATGTGTTGCCAAAGAGAGAAATGCAGACACAGATTTTAGGGAGGAATTAAAGTATTTCATGGGTAAGAAGGGTTAAATTTTACGCAGTCATTCAGACTTGCTGGACAGCCCTTGTTTCTGAAAGCCCCCCCCCCCCTTTTTTAGAGCCTCCATTACATTGTTTTTTTTTTAAATGTCTGCTTGCCTGAACTTTGTGGAATCTAATTATTTTGTTTTTTTTTTTCTTATAAAAGATTTTGAATTAGGGTTGAAACCTTTAACAAACTTGGAGAAGGACGGACAAAAAACATGCGAGTCACCCTTTGAATAAGGTTTCCTCACTTAGGACCTCAGTAGCAAATGTTCAAATGCAATCTCCTTATCCAGAGAAGAATTCAAACTTTCATCTTTTACACTTTCAGGCAAATTTTGAGAATGTAACCATGCAAACCTTGCATTAAAAGATCCAGTAACTGCTGCTTTAGAAAAGGCATTAGCAGAGTCATAAGAACATTTCAAAGAATATTTATTGGCTTGAGAAATGAGCAAAAAGAGCACTTACAGAAGATTTACCCTCGAATGAAGGAAATGTGGCAGTAATGTTCCTTATATTTTCAAACGAAGCAAACAAAAAAAAAACACATCAGCTTGACAATTTAAATTCTAAAAAAATAACAGTGACAGACGAATGCACTCTTTTTCCCAAATCTATCAAAAGCTTTCCTATCCTTGTCAGGAGGAAAGGGATTAGCATTTATTGATTTCATAGTCCAATCTCAGAGGACTTTGTCCATAAACAGACTTTGTCCTAATGGAAAATCAGATATGGGCATCTGCAAGACTGAGCCCGTCACTCTGGAATTCCTCTGGCTGAAGTAATAATGAGAAAGAGTATCCTCCAAGATACAAACTCAAGCTTTGCAGAATGAGCTGGTTCAGAGGGTAATGAAAGGTAGCTTATCCAAGATGAAATTAAGATCACACGAAGGTGCTGGATTCTTTAGCAGAGAAGGAATCTACCCTTTACAAAAGCTTTGCATTCTTTTCTGGGAGTCTAAGGTTTGGAAATTAAGGCTTTCATCTTAAACAAAGATAACTGCTAGGTATACCTTAATTATTTAAAAAGTACAGTTGTGGAAGCTGTGTGTACCTTAATCGTAGAAGTTTGAATTTCTCACTGCTGTAGTGGCTTCTAGCAAAATGGGCTGTATCCTGCCTAGGATACAACTGGCCAGTTTCACAAAGCCCTGGCTCCTTGCCTCCCAAACCTACATTCTGACTACTGATTTACTAGCCCCTTAAAGGGAGATCAGCAGTCACAGAGTGTAGACAATTTCAATACTTTCTTGTCCGTACAAAGAGAGCAGTTTACTCATCTTGAGCCACAGTAGCACTAAATACACAGCCTCAGCTGACAGAAATGTCATGTGACAGTCCCAAAAACATTAAAACCTATCTTAGAGCAACCATAACTTTATATCCCAACAAATAACTATAAAGTAGGGGATGGGGTGTGTGTGTGTGGCTACTGCAGCAGTGAGGAATTTGAACAGCTACTGTTATGGTTAAATGCAACTTGTACAGCTATATTACGTTCATTGTTCTCGCGGGTGCAGTATCCTTTGGCTTTATGGGTTGATTACTAAAGCTCATCATCTAACCTGGAAAGAGGAAGGATAAGGATGCAAGCACCCTTGAACAATGGTACTAAAAAAGCCAGTCCTGGACCTGGAAAAAGAATCCAGTTTGTAATGCTTTGCAAAAGTATGTACAAAGGACCATGTTGCTGCTTCTAAAGTCTGACCCTTTCCAATATGCCACTGTAGAAGGCAAGGCTCTAGGGGAATACACCTTCATCCTGCCTGGAATAGATTTGCCACAGTGAGAATAACAAGCAATAGCTGAGGACAACCATCTCAAAACAGCCTCTTTTGACATAGGTTATCCTTTCTTTGTCCCATCAAAAAAATAAATAAAATAAAATAAACAACTGACCTGCTTTTCTAAATAACTTAGTTATGTCAAGAGAATACCTGAGCTGCCTATACACATCCAGAGAATATAGAATCCTTTCTCACCGATTCAGAGGATCTGCATAATATACTGGGAGATTGCTGGCTTAATTCATGGCTTGATTCAAAGTAAACTCTGAAACAATTTTGGAAATAACATGACCTATCTCTATGGAAGACCAGTTGGGATTCACCCACCATGAAAGCTTGCAACTCAGATAATTCTTCTTGCAGAGGGTCACTGCAATAAAAAGTACTTATTCCCATGTGATGAACCTTAAATCAACCTGATGAGCCAGTTCAAAGGGAGTAAGAGTTAACCTTTCCAGCACAAAGTTAAGATCCCAAAAAGGAGCCACCTATTTTCTAGATGGCTTCAGATGTACAACTCTCTTCAGAAACTTTTTTTTTCCCAAAATCAGACAGGAAAGTGGAGGATTTGTGGGTGGACATGCTGAAATGGCTGTTAGATGACCCTTAAAGAGGAATAGGAAAGACTAGAAGATAACAACTAACAATTATTTAAGAATCAATGGTGCATAATCCCTGATGAGGCCCTGGTTATTGGCTAGGCACCAACTAGAAAATATTTTTCAACCTGGCATTATAAGATTTCCTAGTAGCAGGTTTTCTTACCTCCTTTAATACCTGTTTTATATCTTTATGAAAGAGGTGCCTAAATGTATCAAAATTGAATCAGCCAGGCAGTTAAGTTGGAGCCAATTGAGACTGTGGTGTATCAAACTCCCCTTGTCTTGTGTGAGTGGGTCTAGTCTGAGGAAGCTTGTGGCAATTCCCCTTGCTCATTTCCATAAGAAGGAAGAACCAATACTGCCTTGGCCAAAAGGGTCACCACAACGAGTTTTGGAGAGTCCCTTTGAGTCTTCAAAATTACCCTGGAAATCAGTGTTAAGGGTAGAAATACATAAAGCAACATCTCAATCATTGACAATAGAATGCATTTGTTTTCTAGTCCTGATTGCAAGAAGTCCAGGTATAGAATTTGTTTAGCTCACTGTTTTGAAAGGAGGTAAACAGATCTATTAGGAGTGTTTCCCACAACTGGATCAAAGCCTGGAAGACCCCTTCATTCAACTGTAATTTGTGAGGGTCTCTACTGTTTCTGCTTAGCTTGTCTGCCATCACATTTTGCTCTAATGCAATATAATATGCTTGGAGATTAAAATGCTACCTTCCAAGCCATCACAGTCAGCCTGCACAGAGGGTAAAACCTAGTACCACTTTGTTTATGTACCACATCACTGTGGTGTTGTCTTTAATCACCTGTAGAGATCCAGGGGAACACAGACGAAGAAAAGATTTTATGGCATTGATCAGAGTCAACATCTCTTTGACATGTGCTTTGGTCTCCTTAAAGAGTTCCACAGGCCTTGCATCTTTACCCCCACAGAAACTGCTCCCCAAGCAAAATATGAGGCTTCTGTATTTATAGGTTGACTTGACACAGGAGGAGAAAAGGGGAGACTTGTATTGTGAGCCATTTGCTGTCTCCACCAGTGCAGTTCCTTTTTTGACAAAGCCCAAAATTGGAATCTGAAATACCAAAACATACGAATGTTGGCTCTACGTTTTTTTTTTTTTTGTTTTTTTTTAAGGTCACTGAATTATTCTCATGTATAACCTGCCTTGCCGAAGTCTGAGAGTGATTTGAGAATTTCAAGAAAGCTTTCATATACAAATCCACCTTTTCCTGGGTAAGAAAAGCCTTTTGCTGAATATTGTCTAGAAGGCAACCCATAAACACAGTCCTGTGTGATGGAGTCAACGAGAATGTTTGAAAACTTATCTGGAACCCCAGATTGGTAATGAGAGAAGAGATGCATTTTAAGGATGTCTGACATCTGGAAAAAGACTCTGCGAAGATAAGTAAGCTCTCCAAATAAAAAAAAAATGTGAATGCCTTTCAGTCTGCAATGTGCTATCACAGGAACTACACATACATTGAAAACATCCTTGAAGCTGTAGATAACCAAAATGGCAAAGTAAAGAACTGATAATGTGACATAGAAGCAGGGAATCTGAGATATTTCCTGAAACCTCTGGCTATGGGGATGTGATAAGGACCCTTTAGATCTAATTTTACTATAAAACACAAAAGACGGATGACGGGTATCATACTCTGAATTTTGGCACTTTCACCAACAGGTTGACAAAGGAGAGCTCTAGAATGGAACTTCATGAAAGCTTCCAAAGAAGATGGCTCTTCCATACATGGATCAGATAATGGAACAGCCACAAGAGGGTATAGCCGAGTCCTGGCCCATGGGCTACACCAGAGGAACTTGGAGTATTAAATGAGTGGTCTGAGGAACAATGGTTGGCCATTACAGAGTCACCCACTAATGGCTGAGGTACTGTCTGAACCTGGGGTAGAGGCAGGGGCTCCTTAATGTGTTGCTTATTCTTTTTAGGCACAACAGGAGAACAGCCTGCTGGACCAGAGTAAGTATCCATTCTGTAGCCAAGGAAGAAGCCTGATTGCCAGTAAGCATTGCTGGAACAAGTCTGTTGGAAGGCAAGTCATCAGAGAAGTGCTCACAAGTAGCATACACACTTAGACTTCCCCACACACACCCCTTTCAAAAAGTAAAATTACAAACAATACACAAAAATACCTGTCAGATATGAAAGACGCTTTTCTGAAGTGCAGTGACAAAGAAAACAGCAGATAAGTTGTCTTGAAGTGAATATAATCATTTAACATAAAGAATGTTTCCTACCCTGCAAAACACTTCCCAGTAAAAATATATCCTGTCCTGTGAAACACTTACCAGTCCTCAGAACTTACACAAACAAAATGTTCCCAAAACAGTACTTTTTTACCGTAATATTAACACTCAGTAGACAAAAATAAGCCCTATGCTAAAAATAGCTGTAATTGACAGGAAACTTCTGATATTGGACAAAAACAGGTTTCTTTAAAAAATAAAATAAAATATACTAATACTATATTATCTCTCAGAAATGACGCTTGATACCAATTGCTGTTTCAGGAAACAACAGAGCTGCTTCCTCTCAAGGCAGCAAGAAAATACTGGAATTGTCTAGACTCTGCTGTAAGACTTCTGATTTTCCCTTCAAGGGGCTAGCCAATCAGCAGTCAGAGTACAGGCATGGGAGGAACCCAGAGCTTTGAGAAGCTGACCGGCTGTTGTATCCCAGGCAGCATACAACCCATATAGCCATAGGCTACTGCAGCAGTAAGAACAATAAACATACTTAACCTTCCTTCAAACAGGGAAGACAGAAAAAGTAAAACTTATGGTATCAGAGCAGGAAAAAGATCTAAGACCCATTGGACAGACCATAATGAAAACCCTGTGTAATTGCCCTTATACACTTTGCAGTTACATGATGTTTGGGAGGCTATGGGGATCTGAACCACCCTTGGTGGGTGCTTGACCATTACTGAAATTGGACAAATTGTACAGTTAGGTGTAGGTGTGTGATGTCTGGGTGTAGATTGCAAGATGGGTGAGAGAGGAGCAGGGGTTTCCTTTATGGATTCTAGAATTTTAAGCATTTATGGTAACATTCTTTTTGGACATGACATTTCAGAAGTGGGTCAGTCCTAGTTTTCACAAAATATATCATTTGATTAAATTCTGCAACCTGCAGAGGACAGCTTTAAGATTATGTGAATGTGTATCATAATCAAAATTAATATACTGCAGAATGTTCTTCTTTCGGCTTTTCCCAGTTAGGGGTCGCCACAGCGGAACTCTAGTCCGCTAATGATTGGCAGTAGATTCTTCAGTGCCGAGGTGCCAGCTCGATGCCCAACCTTCAACGAAGGCACGCCCATTTATGCATGTCTTTCAAATGCCACTCAACTGCGGGGAGGACATGCAGACTCCACACAGAAGGCGCTCCAGCCAAGAATCGAACGAGAGAACCTCTTGCTGTGAGGCGAAAACTTTTAGTTATGTACTCACCATAACTTCAGATGTTTGGGATCCATCTCGCCTACATTCTGAATGATGGGTTCGGAGCCGATCCCTCGGCTCCGACTCGGCACGCTTATGCCAAAGAGCGAAGTCTCTTATTGGCTGAGCTTACTATATCCCAGGATGCACCACTACCAGTCCCCCAGATCTAGTTTGTCCGCATACATGCACACATGCATACCCTGCTTATATAACATCGTCAGATGAAACAAGATAAAAACAGTGGAGCTCAAAAGCGTCCAATCCCTGCTGATCTGCAATGCAGGGGGAAGGAGGGTGGGAATCAGGAATGTAGTAGATGGATCCCAAACATCTGAAGTTATGGTGAGTACATAACTAAAAGATGTTATGTGATCCTATCTCGCCTACATTCTGAATGATGGGACAGCGCCCTAGCACCTGAATCCTGGGTGGCTCACTGGAAAACACTCCTGAGTACCGTGGAACCAAATGAAGCTCGTCCTCTAGATGCCACATCCAATTTGTAGTGGGAAATGAAAGTGTGCGGATTGGACCAAGTAGCCGCAGCACAAATTTCCGATATAGCGAGCTTGGAATGAAAGGCTATAGAAGTAGCCATAGCTCTTGTAGAATGAGCTTTGATAGATGATGTAAGTTGTTTATTCGAAGAAGAATAGGCCTGAGTTATGCAATCTCTGATCCATTTTGAGATTGTAGCTTTTGTAATGGTTTGGCCCAATTTATTATCTGAGAAGGACACAAACAACTGGTCTGACTTACGAAGTTGCTGAGTCCTGTCTAAATAGAAGCGTAATTGCCTGTGAACATCCAATTTATGGAGAGTATATTCTGCTTCATTAGAGAATTTTGGAAAGAAAACTGGTAGCTCTAGAGATTGTTGAAGACAGAAACTAGAACAGACTTTGGGGACAAAGGATGGATTAGGCCTAAGTGATACTCTATCCTTGTGGAAAATCAAGTACGGTGGTTTAATAGACAGGGCTTGAAGCTCTGAGACTCTCCTTGCAGAGGTAATAGCCACTAAGAATGCCGCTTCCCAAGACAGATATTTTAATTCGGATGTAGCAGCCGGTCCAAAAGGGTAGGATGATGATGCACGAAGCACCAAATCAAGATCCCACGGAGGTGCAGGATGAAAACTGGTGGTCTTAACAGACTGGCACCTTTAATGAACGTTTTGCATAGTCTGCTGCTCATCAAAGGAGGATCCGTGGATTCATGGAATTTCGAGATAGCAGCTAGTTGGACTTTAATAGTTGAGACAGAAGATCCCTGATTAAACAGGGATGTTAAGAATTTCAAAACCTCTGGGACAGGAGCAGTGATAGGGTCTAAGCCCTTGAGTTGAGCCCAGATAGCAAACCTCTTCCACTTACTGAGGTACAATTTGTTAGTGGTGGGTTTGTGGGCAAGATAAAATGTGAACAACTTCCGGTCTAGTGTGTGCCTTCTAACTAAGGTTGGAAGTGGAGGAGCCAAGCTGTCAATTTTAGAGATTGAAGGGACTGATGCCAATGTCCCGACTGATGGATTAGCAAATCCGGGATCAGGTCTAAGGTCCACGGATCGTCCCACTGCATGCTTTTTCAGGTAAGGAAACCATATCTGACGAGGCCAGTATGGGGCAATCAGAATCATTGAAGACCCCAGTTGAGAAGCTTTTTGAATAACTTTTGGAAGGAGTGGAATTGGAGGAAAGGCATAAAGTAGCCCTGTTGGCCAAGGTTGTGCTAGAGCATCCATGGCTGGTACTTCCTGATGTGGAATCAAGGAGAAGAACCTCTGGCACTTGGTGTTTTGTGGAGTTGCAAATAGGTCGCAGCACGGCCTCCATCTCTTGAAAACCTGGGCTGCTACTGTGCGGTTTAGAGACCATTCGTGAGGAGAGAGAATTGTCCTGCTTAATTTGTCCGCCAATACATTTGACTTTCCCGGGATGTGGGTCGCTACCAAGAAGCGGTTGGTAGCTACAGCCCATTCCCACACTCTCATGGCCTCTCTGCAAAGGGGATACGATCTGGTCCCTCCTTGCTTGTTCAGATACCAAACCACCGACATGTTGTCTGTGTGGATGGCGATGATGCCCTGAGGAAGAAACTTGTGTAAGGCCTGTAGGGATAGAAGTACAGCCCTCATCTCCAACACGTTGATGTGGAGAAGTGCTTCGTCCGGAAGCCAGGAACCCTGAACTAGCCTGCCCAGACAATGCCCCCCCCCCACCCTATCTGGGAGGCATCTGTCGTCAGGGTAACCACTGGAGGGGGGAGAACAAAGGGTTTTCCCTGATCCAAGTTGGATGTCTGAAGCCACCAGCGAAGGTCCCTTTTGCATATTTCCGTAATCATGATGTGATGATTGAGGGGAAGATCCTGAAAGGACCATTGAGTTGACAAGAGCCACTGAAGAATCCTCATGTGTAATCTTGCTAGAGGAACTAAAAGAACCGTGGCAGACATTGAGCCTAAAACCTGTAGGACCATCCTGGCTGGGGCTTTGGACCTCGAGATTAGAGCTTGAACTTGGCCCTGTAAAGTTCGGATCCTTTCGGCCGGAAGAAAGACGCGCATCAATCTTGAGTCTATCTCTGCTCCTATAAACTTTATGCGTTGAGAGGGCAGCAAGACAGACTTTGACCAATTGAATGTAATCCCTAGGGAAACACCCAAGGAGATGGTGGCTTTGAGGTTGTCCATTAGTAGATGCCTGGTGGTGGCAGTCAGGAGCCAGTCGTCGAGATAGGGAAACACTTGGAATCCAAGACTTCTCAGGTGAGCCGTCACTACTGCCAAACACTTGGTGAACACTCTGGGGGCTGTGGTGAGACCAAAGGGCAGAGCACAAAATTGGTAATGACTGACTCCCAGGCTGAAGCGCAGATACCTTCTGGACGCCTGATGTATCGGTATGTGATAATAGGCGTCCTTGAGGTCTATGGAGCACATCCAAACATCCTTCTCTAACAACGGGAGAATGGATTGTAACGTGACCATTCGGAATTTGGATTTCGTGACGGATTGGTTCAGTCTGCTGAGATCCAATATTGGTCTCAGGTCCCCTGTCTTTTTTGGCACTAAAAAGAACCTGGAGTAATTTCCTGATCCGATCTGGTCTGTGGGGACCGGTTGGATGACTCCTTTTTCTAGCAGCTTTAAAGCTTCTGCGGCTGCTATTTCCCTTTGACTGGGTGGTGGGTCCGGGATTCTCTTGGACGGTGGGGGTGAGTATTTGAATGGGATGGTGTAACCTCCGGCAATGATCCGAAGCACCCATCTGTCCTGAGTGATTGACTCCCAGGCATTTAGGTGCTTGGCGAAACGACACCCGACTGGCTCCGGAGCAGCATAGCCGGGCAATCCCTCATGACGTGTGGGAGGCTGAAGAGCCACGAAAGGACTCGCGGTCTCCAGAATTGCGGGCCCTCTGCCGCCTCTGGGACGGCGTCTCCTGAAAAATTTCCCGCCTCTGCCTCTGGACGGGGAATCTTCCTGCTGTTGGGAGAAAAACTTGCGAGATTTTCGAACCACATTTTCCTCCATTAGCCTTGGGGTAAGGCCGAAAGGGAGTGGAATAACGGGCACCTACGGCAGATAACGTTTTTCCCTCTTGCTCACAGCGGGTAAGGGTGTCTTTCACCTTGGGTCCAAACAATGAGGACCCATCAAAGGGAGCGTCGGCAAAGGAAGACTTGAAGGCCTCCGCAAACTGACACAAGCGGAGCCAGGCTTGTCACGAGAGCCACGCCTGTGCCTGCCGCTCTACCCGCCCCTTCGGCCGCATAGGAAATGAGCCTCATGGACGAGTTAGAAATTGACGTAAGGATAGCCAACTGAGAGCTAACGGACTGGGCTAGCTGCTCAGGTAGGTTACCTGAGAGGGAATCTGACAACTCCTTGACCAGATCCCTCTGAAGCCTGGTAAAATGTGCCAAATAATTCAGAGACCTTAAGGTAAAGGCCGCTGAAGTCAGGGTGCGCTTCCGCACCTATCCATACTCCTAGACTCCTTATTAGGAGGATGGATGGACGTTGAAGCCTCTGCCACGTCCTGTTGTGTAGCAGATGCCACCACCATGGCATCTACAGCCACGCCTTTAGTAAGGAACTCCTTCTCGGGGAGCAGATAAAATTTATTTGGACGAGAAGGGACTGGTTCCACGGTATCTGGATGTTCCCACGCCTTCGACAAACTAAATCCAGAAGCTCGTCGAAGGCGGAGACACCCAGGAGGCGGAGGGCTGAGCCCCAAAGGCCTTGAGGAGCACTGATTCGTCAGCAGAGGGGTTTGGATATCCAGCCGCCTCGTTGTTTGAGGATCTCTAAGATGTCTGCAAATGAGACATCATCCGAGGACGACTGGGACCCCTCCGCATCATCCATATCAGTGTCCGATGTAATAGACTCGGGGAGTCCACGTGCTTCCTCTTGCACGATCTCTTCCTTGGGGTTCCTCTGAAGACAACTCGAAGAACCCTCAGGAGGAGGGGAACCCCACTGGGG
The DNA here is from genome assembly GCF_019279795.1 of Protopterus annectens. NCBI lineage: Eukaryota > Metazoa > Chordata > Ceratodontiformes > Protopteridae > Protopterus > Protopterus annectens. Next base: position 141,462,297 of record NC_056732.1, read on the forward strand.
TAACCTCAGGCCTCGGGGCTCCGCTGGCTACGGACAGGGAACTGCCAAAGACCCAGTCTCCACGCCCAGGGAAGGTGCTGGTAAACCGGAGAGATGGTCAAGAGGACTTGGCCAAGGCACTCCTCATGGCCCTGAAAGCCGGACCCCCAGAATCCTGGGAGTGTCCGGACTCCGGAGCCGTGATAGCCGACGGAAGTCCCGCAGTCAAGCACCGAGGGAGGCTCGGAACCGAAAGCATAGGTCCCAAACATCACCCCGGTCCAGCCAAGAAGTCCGCGTACTAAACTCGGACCCTAAGGCCCGGGTTGGAGTAAGGGTCGGAGCCGACCCTGAGATCTCCACCGGCTCCAACAGCACCTGCTCCGACGGAGCCGAAGCGGTCGGAGGAGGAATGGCAACGGGGTGGGCCAAGGTCATCGGCTCCGAAACCAGCTGGGTCGGAACCGAAACAAATCTTTGGAAGACTGGGGACTAGAACAGTCTTTGGAGCACCCTGTCTATATCAGAATCCGACATCCTCAAGACCGAGAGGAAACAGAACGGGTTGAGAAGGCCTCTCCATCGGCCCCAAAGGGCTAGGGGACCGGCTCGGCGACTCGATGAGTATCGGCGCCGAGGAATACTCACAGCAGATTCCATCGGTGCCGAGGTAGACTTCGGCGCCGAGGAGGAAGTGTCTGAGCGGGGGACCCTTGTCGGCTCCGAGAGCAGTGGAGCCGACGAAGGTGAGCCGGCTGCCGCTGCCCCAGCCCTCGGCTCGAAGCCAGAGGAGTCGATACTGGTGGCATCGAGGCAGACCGTTCAACCTCGGCTCCAAGTCTTTGGAGCCGAAGGAGAGGCCTGCCTAAGTTTTTTGGCAGTCGGGTCCGACGGACTGGTCGGAACCGAAGCCCTTTTCTTTTTGGTTGGAGCAGGAGAGGATGCCAAGGCTTCTTCAAAGGAAGGTTTAACTAACCCCTTAAGAATCAATTTATTTTTCCTCTCCTGGAGGACCCTTGAGGAAAAAGCGTGACATACACTGCATGACTCCTGCAAGTGCTTTGCCCCGAGACAATATACACAGAGCGAATGATCGTCTGTGATAGACATTTTAAACCCACATTTCGAACATTTTTTAAAGCCCGAAGGCCTAGGGGTTTGAGACATGATGATATACAATTCTAGTCACTCTGACAGGAAAGTACACTAAATTTTCACTGCTAATAAATCTAAGCTTACAGTAATAACTAATGCAAACACTTCCTGTAAAAAAGAACAGGTAACTCTAACCAATTATATAATTACTAGAGACCCTGTAAAGTATTAAGGTTGACAGTCCGGGAAGGCCCTGGATGGAGGGGGGGGCCGAAAACAAACTGAACCCAATCACACACAACAATTTAACAATCCAAATCGTACACAAAGTTAGCGATAGCCGTTAAAACAGCTTTTGTGAGCAAAAACAGCAAAAAACTGACAGAAAAGTTAGTTAATAAAACTACTCAGCCCAGCCAGCTCGAGACCACGTCTTCGCAGGGAAGCGGCAAACGAGATCTGGGGGACTGGTAGTGGTGCATCCTGGGATATAGTAAGCTCAGCCAATAAGAGACTTCGCTCTTTGGCATAAGCGTGCCGAGTCGGAGCCGAGGGATCGGCTCCGAACCCATCATTCAGAATGTAGGCGAGATAGGATCACATAACATCACTACCTCTGCACCACCGCGGCTTTGCTTAAATTAAAAAAAAAAAAACACTTTCTAATCAGGTGGAGGAGAGGGACTTCTAGTCCTCTTTAATTTGCAGGGGATCTTCCAGTTACACTCACAGGTGAAGAATGGTTTAGCATTACCTGAAACCTACGCTGGACCCAATAAAGTATTCTGATAGTTCTGGAGACAAGGCGCTAATACCTACAAATGGTTGCTTCAGCTAGCCTTTCACATGATACTGCAGTAGGAATGGATACGGAAATCCACTCTTCTTTTGAAAGAAGGAAGCCTTGGACAGTTGTAAAATTTTAGTCTCGTCTGTTATCAAAGTCTGTTACTCAGGTTTGTGAAACTCTTCACTGGAGACCTGCAGCTCTGGTTCCTGAACTTCAAGATGGCCTTGAAGATGCTCAACCTCTCTACTTCAGTTAGTACTGAATTAAGAACCTGTTTCAGTTTAAACTTTGGTACCAGTTACTGCAGTGGATCACAGGGCCCAATAAAGATCAACTTCTTTCTCATGTCAGTGCAGACGACTAAATGGGTCTACAAGTTTCTGTTGAAGAAAGACAAAGAAACAGTCCCAGAATCTGTGGTCAAGCAGACTTGTTCTGAATGCATTTTGCCTTAATTTGTAAGAGTTTATTAAACTTTTTCTTTTCTGGCTCACTTTGATTTTTTTCTCCAAATAATCAGTTCAATTCTGTAAGTAATGAAGGCAGCACTTTTTCATTAAAGATTCTAGTGACTCATTTAAACTTTGTTGCAGTATTCACACCCCAGCATTGTGATTAGATTCCAAATAAAACATTTCAGATGAAAATCTTCAGAAGCTATTTGCCTACCATTGTTTAACTTTGACATGACTAAACTACTGCAAATAAAGAAGTTAATTTTATTGGAAAAATAAAAACAAAAATAGCCACTGAAACAAATGGTACAATATGGTACACAGCAAAAATTGCTTCAGGTGAGTAGATGTGCAAATCTCAAATACTGAAAAAAAAATAGAGAGAGCATGTACTTGTGCATCAGCCATGAAGAAGCTGCCCAGACAGCTGTGTCAATGCATAATGTCATGAACATTTTTTATTTATTTTATTTTTATTTTACATTTGTTGACCGGGCTAGTCTAGCTGGATATATTTCCATTTTCAGTAGAGGCCCGGGGAGAAAAGCTCCACACAGATATACAAAGTATAAAATATTGTTACATGGTGAAAAAGGAATACAAAACAAAATAAAAATAAAAACAGGTAGATTTACATTCTTGAGATATAAACACCTGAGAAAAGTTCCAATAAACAGAGTAAAGTTTAAGAGAGCTAGATCAGAATATAATAAAGTAAGAGTTATGTACCATAGATAAAAACACTTGTGAAACAGTACAGTGAGCAGAATATAGCTTAAGACAGCTCAAAACAGAATAGTAAGAGTTATATACAGTAGATCATATGAGGTAGTAGTATTTAAAAGCTAAGATTATTAGAGTTTAAATAGGGTCAGTCTAATTTACAAGTCAAAAGCATGTAAAGGTTTGGAAGTATGGCAAGAAGAGGAAGAAAGAGGGGTGAAGAAGATGGTTAGTCAGGGTTACTACAAGGGCATAGCCAGTGCATTTGAAGGTATTTTCTAAGGTTTTGTTTAAAGAGTGTACGACATTCATTATTGTACAACAGGAAAGGGGAGACTGATCCTCCTTAGACCTGAAACTGCAAAAAAAGTACACTGGGATAACCCCAAACATTGTGATTTGCTGTTACAGTGACTAATCCTGAGAAGAACAAAGAAAATTAATGTTGCCAGGGATGAGTGCAGGAAGGAAAAGGTGATGTAAATAAAGAGGCAGATGCATAATGCCTAGGTGTATTTGCCAACTGGACAGACCTGAACGCACACTAGTCTTCTGACAGTATCTTTGTATTTTCATACATGTATCAGTACTGGATTGGCAAATGATGTAAAACTGGGGACAACTTCCCTATGTAAATGAAAGCAGGAGAGATTTTTAAGGGAAATGGGTGCTTATAAGTACATAGTTCAAAATAAATTATCTGCTGCAAGAGCTACCATGATGACACATTTAACGTACATCATGTTTTATTTTTCAAAATGAAATCTGCCTTTGTATTTGCATTATAACCCCATTATATCTAGCATGTTTGCATTCCTAGCAGATGATACTTGCATGCAGTTACACAATAAGTTTCTAAATAATTTGCAAAGGTCAACACTCTCAAATATATATTTGCATAACAAAGTTCCTTGTTAATTAGTGGCTATGGCAATTAACCACAAACGACCTCAAAATTTTAATCACTTAATTATCATTGTCATAGTCATTACCAAAATGCATACTACTAGTTAAAAATAGATAATAATTTTTTCAATCACTGAAGCAGTAAACACATGAAACAGAAGTTTTTAGCACAGTTAAGTTGCTGAATTGTTTCGGTGAAATTGTTTCATTCAAGTTAATGCAATAGATTTTGGTAAAAAAAAAATCACAGCGAGTATACACTTCACTATTTATTTACTTGTTATTTCGATAAATGAAGGAAAGAAGGGACCTACATACCCTCTTCATTCAAAATGAGATCTGAGAAAAAGAGGATACAGTCTACAAAACTCTTTACCCAATTCAACAATACATTTTGAAAACTGCAATAAATCAACATATGCTGTTTTTTCTCAATTTCTTCCTGGGTCTTTTATCATTTTTTTTTTTCAAGAAATGAGATGTAAGTTACCTATGAAAAGTCATTAATGTGCAGGAAGTTAATAATGGCAAGTTTTATTTGGATTTAGATTGACTGCAATCACTGTATTGTTCTGTGAATACGTATGTGAATGCATCTTTCTAAACGAATATATCTAAAAAAGGTCTATCAGTTAGACATTACGTACTGTGCATGCTTCATTCAACATCACAGAAAAAAAAATCAATGCCCCCCCCCAAAAAAAAAAAAAAATAAAGCCATCTGCTTTTGCCCAGAGACGAATTCCTTTTAGTTATCCTAATATTGAACAATGAGATATCGTTCCTGAAGTACATCACTCAAACTTCTCTCTTTTTTACAATAAAAACAATAACTATTTACAGTTCAACAGTCATGCATTCTGCAACCAAAGATTTAAAAGTGAAATGTGCTTATTTTTCTGCTTTTTGTTTCAGTGCCTAAGATTTATAAAAGCACTACTGCTCCCAATTCATGACTGCAGTTTGTTTGTGTCTTTCGGCTTTTCCCGGTAAGGGGTCGCCACAGCAGAACTCCGGTCCGCTAATGACTGGCAGTAGAGTTTTACGTGCTGGCTTGCCGGGCCTAACGCACAACCTTCAAACGAAGGAATGCCCATTCACGCATATCGCCACACAGAAGACGCTCTAACTGAGAATCGAACGGGCAACGTCTAACTGTGAGGCGACAATTCATGACCGTAGTGTTCAGGCAAATAAAAGTTTAAAAAAGATAACAACCAATGTTATCACAATATCTAGAAACTTTGCTGGCATTAATAACTATACTCACTCGCAAAAAAATCAGTATTAATACTTAGTTAAATTTATTGAAAGGCTAGCACATCAATAATTTCATACCACATACCATTTCAATTTAAGAAAACAATAATCTGGTTCTGACATTATTGGTCAAATACTGCTACACTAATGTTTTAGAAATACTTAAAGTAATTCTGTGCAGTTATTTCACACATGTTTTGTCTGGTGACAGTAATCTGAATGATATGCTTTTCCAACACTAAAAATGTGCCAAAATAGTCTAACCATCAGTTATTCAATTGAATACGTACTCTTGGGGACCAGTGAGGCTGAGGTTTCTCCATTTCAGAGATGGCTCTAATTTCTTTTTGTTAACAGCCTTGCTTTCTTCTAAATGATGAGTTCTCTTCTCATGTACAATCTTTTCCTGATTTTCATAAGACCTCTGAGTTTGGCTGGGCTCCTTAGCATCAACTAATTCCACATTCTGCATTATTTTTGTTGAAGGAGGATTTTCATGGCTAACAAACTCCTGTTCAGAAAAGAAAACAAACAGTATCAACTGAACTGCAAAATATCATTTATACAAACTTAGAAAAATTATTTTAATGTATGGTGTTGACACAGATACTCTGCAATTATGCCATTTTTTCTAGCTTCACATTATAATAACTCTAACAACATTATACTAGTTTATAATTAAAAGCATGACATATATTGCGGTAAGAAATAATTGGGATGAGAGACTGGATAAGCAATAAACAAAGAAACAATGGAAGGATATATGTACGGCTCCCAAATATGCAAGAAAGTCTAGATGATTTAGGATTTTTGCTTGGAAATGTTTGCATGGGTATATTTATACCCTAAGCAGACTCCAAAGAATTTTTTTTCAAGTAGATTGCAAATGTTGAAGGAATGATAGGGAAGAAAAAGGTAATATTGGCAACATATTTTTTGGGAGTGTAATGACTTAGCAGACTTTAAAAATTCCCTGCAGACTACTCTGTCGGAAATATTGGGTAAGCAAATAGGTGTAACTTGGGAAATTATTTTTTGAGCTGTGATACAGGATTGACCTGCTTAGACATAGTAAGCCCTTGCTGAGTTTAATTCTGGTGGCTGCCAAAACAGCAATTACTAGAAAATGGAAATCAAAGTCTAAATCAACCATATTATAAGTAGTGAACATAGTAACAGAGACAAAAGAACTAAGTGGGATCTTTAGAAAAGGGTAGAAGCAAAATACATAGAAAAAAAATGGGAAATTGAATGATACATGCAGAATAATGTTTTGGAAGAAGAATGAGATTTAATACAAGGCAGGAACTGAATGAGCTATGTAATATGTTCAACTGACAATTACAGTACAGAAGATTATATGTGATGTATAATGTTTGCAACTAAACATATATCAATATGGTTTCTTGCCATTTATATAAATGTATGATTGCCTATGTCATAAGATGTTTTTTGTTTAAAAAATGCCTATATTTTTTCTTATCCCAGCCCAACAGCACAGAGGTTAAGGTGCAGGATTATTAAAAATGCAATCACTCACAGCAATTTATACAGAAATCCAACTAGCAGCAAATCAATCAATTAAGCAATTATGTATTAAAAGAATACAAACAATGAATGTAATAAAAATTTTAAGAAATCACAGATAAACTTAAAATCAACCAATGCACATAAGTATATGTAAAGCTCATCTAAAAAGTGAGCGGGTTTGTAATAAAGGTTTAAGGGGTACTTTATCATTTAGCCCTGAAAAGTGAGTGGGTTTGTAATTAAGGTTTAAGAGGAACTTTATCATTTAGCCCTGAACCATAATCAGTAATTAACGTAGCTATCCACTTGCTCTCTAAACTTTCAGTGGCATTCCTAACATCACCCAGCCTCTTAGTAGCTGCTACCTGTGCTATAACTTGAAACTTAAAACAATGCGTGTGAAGTTAACTTCACATGTTTAGAAAGAGCACTGCACTCAGTACATTATTTATATGTATTAAATGTTCTACTATATGTTCCTAAAATTATCGGTCTTGCCTACATAAAACTTCATGCAGGCAGTGAAGCAAGTTAAATAAACCACATGAGAACAAGTGCAAGTAGCTTGAACATCAAACACATACTGTTTATCCTGATCTGGATGTATAAACATACCAGTGGTGTCAATATGTCTGCAGCACTTTCAAGTATGACATGGTCTAGTTCCTTTATAAGTGGAACCCATTTTATTCCTAGTAGTTCTACCATCAATAAACTGTTTTGGATAACAAAGCATCTGTTTTAAAGATTGTTTCTTCTTAAAGATAAAGTTAGGTTGTTCACCCACTTTTTAAGATCATTACTTGTTGTTATAATGGGCCAGTGTTTCCTCATAATATCCAGGACATACCCTGTAGTATAAGAATAAGTCATCGGTACCCTGCATTTGCCATCATTCAGTCTCTTGGGGTGAATTGAAGGTGGATTTGAAGAAAAGAAGAGCCTGCCTCTACCTTCTCTAACATCAGAAACTTTGTTCAATACTTGTTGTACATTACACCCCTTGTAGTCCCTATCCGCAAACGTATTCAATAGGTCTTTCATTTCAGCCATAAAAATTGCCATCACTGACATTCACCCTTGAAACTTTAAGTCCTTGTGCTTGTACTATGTTATCAAATACATATTTAGGATGCATGCTTGTTCGATGTAAAAAGTTGTTCTTGTAACAAGGTTTCCTGTACAGTGAAGTATCCATCTGTCCACTGCTTGAAACTTCGATAAGTACATCTAACTAATTTCCATCTTGGAATACTCAGCTGTAAATCTCAGAAATGTAGTACTTGCATTGATCTCGTCTATAAACTTGACCAACTCATCTCGGGTACCCTTCCAAATTAAAAATAAATCATCCACAAAACACCTGTAAAATAAAATGTGTTCTACATATGTATCAATCAAAATGTGCTTAAGTTCCCAGATGAGCATAATGAGACTGGCATAGCTGTTGGCACATAATGTGCCCATATTTTAAATTCATGTGGTGAGTTTTCATGTTTGTCCAATAGATGGTGCTATTACATTACATTACATATAAATAAATTTTATTGTATTAACTGACATTTCATTTGTTTCAATTTATTAATTCATTACCTATTTATTACTTATATTTATATTTTATTCATTCGTCCACTGTTCAAAACATGTAGACATATGATGTTTTACTGAAAGGTTTACTCAAATGTTAAAATGATGTTATGATTCCATCTGGCTTACTAATGTTTCATTATTCATGATTCATTAACATATTAATTTATTACAGCTTTGCATTGGTTAATTGGGGTGCTACAAAGGTTTTTAAATAAGATTAAGGGTTATTATGTTCATCTGATGAAGTTTTTAAGACGAAAATGTTTAAAGGAGTGTGTGAACAACATTTATGTGTTTGTGTTTTTCGCTAATATAGAATTCTGTGTTGGAACTGGTTGGACCTTCGGTGCCTATATTTCTTTTACTGGTCTACATTGGAGCACTTTTACCACCTTTTTTGTTTAATGGTGCAGAATTGACTAATAAACACTGATCCAGCTGTTGATTTAAAAAAATGCTAATAATCTTTAATACTAACTTTATTTTTGTTGCTTTGTTGTTTGTTGACCGGGTAAACACACTGCTCTATTGATCCCTTTCAGCCATGACCTAGGCTCATAGTTGAGCAATGAACAGAATATAACAAACTTGTTTATACAGAACTAAAAGTGGCAAAATATACATAGATGATATAGAACATAAAAGTTAAACAGCCAATAACAGCAGTAAGTGCAAGTGAAACTATAATACATATTTACATACTTCAAATATATTTATAATTTACAGGACATACATTTCTTTGCATTATAGTGTGAATAGTTTGTTTTGAAGCATGGGTATAATGACCTTTTCATGTTACATAGGTATACAGACCTTTACACGTTGCCCTGATATATATGCCCAAGGAGTGGGTGAACTATGTGGATGATCAATATATATGCCTAAGGAGTGGGTGAACTATGTGGATGATCAAATAATGTAAACAGTAGACATATCTGGGATACCACCTTGTCGAAAAGTGTGTTAACAGATTGCTGAAACAATTAGAATTACACAACTCCACATGGTTCACTAGGTCACTGGCATAACCTATTAATGTTAAGATTAAAGCATACTTTTCTGGTAGTTTTGCTCATCTCATATTACAATTACAGTATTCTCCAAACAAAGGGTAACAGAATGTGTATATTTATAGCACTTTCTGAAGCATGCAATCATTACTGCCTCTCCCTTGACAAAGTTAAGTTTGTTCCATATTACTGTTAATACTATCCTGGTAATTGCCTCAGTCATGTCCAAGCTACTACATTTGGAGTTCTGCCCTAGTGTTAAACTGTGGGCGAATCTGTGGTTGCCCATCCATTCATCGAAATACAACCAAAGAGAATAAAGAGAAGTACTCTGCTTTTTGTGGAGTGGAAGACTGTTCCACATAAGTGGTAGTTTCTGTGATATATGCCTATCCCTCCAGCATGTTTTGTTAATTTGGCAAAAGAGATTGAAGTACCATAAGCAGGTGTTTATAATACCTCTGGACTTGCAAATGTAAAATAGGTCTGACAGAATAGGGTCTGCTGAGGCTATATATGCAAGACAGAGTTCCCGTCAACAGCCTGTGAGCCAAATCTGCATATTTTTTATGATTTATACTCTTGATTTTTTTTTTTTTGGTGAGAAAGCAATTTTTCATTCCAACTGTGACAAGTGTATGGACATGTACATATCAAAAAGGGCATTATACTCAATAATTAGCATAATGAGCGCAAAGTACAGTGGACAGTGGAAAAATTATATCCCTGGATCTGGACACCAAAGCTCTAGATAAAAGTTGTGCAATAAAAAGGACTTCCTTGCAATACTGAATACATGTTAGTCAAAGGACAGGTAATTGTCAACATAGGTTCCCAGATCACTAAGTAGGGCTTAATTTTCAGAGGGATGTTGTCAATGTGATAGTTACTAGGAAGGAAAGCCATGGTTGCTGAAGGATACAATTGTACAGTGCTTGGCATTTAGTTTTAGTCCATGGTTTTGACACCAACTATTTGCATAGGTCAAAATGTCTTATATGATCCTGATGTCCTTAGAGAAGTTTACGATTGCATTAAGTTTGCAATCATCTGCAAACCTGGCTAACCACAAATCCTTAATTTTAGCAGTGAACTCTGAAAAGTAAATGCCAAAAAGAAACAACCCAAGGACTGAATGCTGGAACAAACTGCTAGTGAAAGGTCTTTTGAAAAAGGTACAGCTTCCTACCCTTACTTCCTGGGTTCTACTTTTGAGCCAAATTGCTATCCAATAAGTTATACAGAGGTTAACACTTAGCTGGGAGAGTTTACCTAAGATACCAGAGTACAGAATGGTACTGAATGTGTTTGCAAGGTCCAGATATGCAATGTGCATTGATTTGCCCTCATCCACTGCCTCTGTGACTTTTTTTTGAAGCAGTCGAGCAGAATAAGTAGGCAGGACTTGACACTGAAGAAGCCAGACTGGGATGGGTCAAGAGTCTGTAGGTCACCTATATCTCCAGTTTATTAGTTCCATAATGATCCTTTCCATAAGTTTACAGATGAGACTGGTCAGGATTATGGATTTATAATTATCCAGGTCCTTTGTGCAAGGGAATGACTGATCCTACATTTTTCCTGACACAAAGCTTGATTTGAAGCCAGTATCAAAAAGTCATTGTAAGAGGTCTGGCAAATTATGTTTCAAACAAACCAGAAGGCAGCTTGGCATGTTATCCGGCCTTATAGACATAGTGTTTTTAGCCTTGGATATTGCCTAAAGAACTAGTTTTTGGGGAGATTTTGATGGGGGGGGGGTAAATATGTGTATTTCGTCTGAGAATATTGGATAGGAAAGGGGTGATGTTAGCAATTCTAGCACACAAATTCAGCTCTATGTCTTCTGAGTCAGAATATGTGATATAATTTACTATTAGCTCTGGGCAGTGCGGGACATAGTTTCTGAGATTTTTAACTTAGTTGAAGAAAGCTTTATGGTTCATCTTTCACCTGGGTGGCTATTTTTAATTTTGACTCTGGTTGATTTGATCAGGATCCAGAGTTCCTAGTTTAGTTTTCTTTAAGCAACAATGTTCTTGTCTTCTTGAGAAATACTGTAATCAGCAAACTCCTGTAGTACCAAAACAAAGGGCAGAATGCAAGTAAAAAAACAAGGACTTCTTTATTAAAATAACACAGTTAAGTGCTTTCATTCCAAATAACACTTCATGGAACATCAATAGAGTATGTGACATTATCAACAAAAACTGGCCTATATTGTTGTCTAATGACAGGATAAAAGGGATTTTAGGTAACAAACCTCAGTTCACTTTTAAAATGAATGTTTTACTTAAAAGACAACTTTGTTACACATCCAACTTTAAAAGTGAGATTAGTTCTGTCAGGATGGGTACATTTCCTTGCAGGAACTGCAAGGCTTGTCCACTCATGTCCTGTAATAACACTTCTGAACTTCCTACATATGGACATAAGTTTACGTTCAATTTTTATGCAGACTATAGAACTAGTAATCTTATACATTTAGCACAATGCAAGTTTTGCACCTCATTCTATATAGGCAAAACTAACAGGATGCTGAAAGAAAGGGTTTTGCAACATATGTGTGACATTAGAAAGGGGAATATACTGAATGCACTAGCCAAGCATATAGCTACTAACACCAGTCATTCTTTTGTTTTTTCAGTAATACAAATTGTTAAAAGTGATGCAAGGGGAGGTGATATGGTTAATAAAACATAAGTGCCTGAAATCACCATGCAGGCAGATAAAATACCAGGCTTAAATAGCACTCTGCCTTTAAAACCCACCCTTAAGAGAAGGGCATTACATCACTAATTGGATCTTTTTATTGGTTGATTCATGATGTCTGATTGTATTCAATGAGACTTTTTAAATTTTTTATGGATCTGATGAAGCACTGAACGTGCATACCGCTTATCGGCATTAAACTATATGATATTAGCTGTGGTGGTCAATGTGGTTTGTTGGTTTACTTCATGGAACTTCCTCAGAACTAACAAAATACTAAACATTTAAATATTGTTGTAACATCACATGACCCAACCAAAATAACCAATAACAAATAAACACTTAACAATAATTAATTAGTTAACTGTTTCTGGTTCAAAATAGAAGAAATAGAAATAGACTTGTTTAACCCAGGAAAACAGGTAGCATCCAGTTCTGTTTGCCACATAATTCACTTTTTGCAAGATTCTCATCTACCACATAACTTCAAAAATCATATATTTGATCTAAAACAACAAATCAAAACAAATGACAAACATTGTATTCAATGTGCCTAAATAAAGCATTGTTTTTTTTTTGTGATTCCTGACATACACAACATCCTCGTAAATTCTATTCCTAAGGTTCCTGCTCATCAAGCCTACATAAAAAGCAGGACAGGAGTCACAGCAAGCCAGGTAGACTATCCAGCTGGAATCACAGGAAAAACGGCCAGTGACTTTAAGCTGGGTGTCCTTAACTGAAAAGCTATCCCCAGTTTTGATGTAATCACATAAAACCAGTAAGCACCAGTAAAACTTGTTTCATTGCTAAATATTTGGATTTTGTTTTGAAGGGGTCCATAGCTAAATTATGTTATGTGAGTACAGATTCCTGGCATTTCTTGAGCCAGATGTCAGGAATCACAATAAAACAAATGCTTTAATTAGCCACACTGAATACAATGTTGATCATTTGTTTCGACTTGTTGTGTTAGATCAAATATATGATTTTCGAGGTTATGTGGTGGGTGAACATCTTGCAAAAAGTGAATTAATTTGACAAATTAAGTTGGATGCTACATGTTTTCCTTTGTTAAACAATTCTATTTCTTCCATTTTGAAAATGAAACAGTTAACTGATTAATTGTTGCTAAGTGTTTATTTGTTATTGGCTATTTTGGTCGGGTCATATATTCTTACAATAAAATACAAAAGTTGTTCAGTATTGCATTACAATCCGCTTATTTCACTTGTTTGGATTTCCCACTTTCCACCTGTAAAGAACAAAGGCTTAATTACATAAGCCCAAAACAGAAAGTACCAGCATGCAGGATCTCACATACACCTCTTAACTGCCTGCATTTTAATGTCTTCTTTCTTTTCACTGCTATAGTTAGATACTTCACTGAAGTGGACTGTAAATGCATTTTAATGACCTGGTAAAACAGCAGATATAAGAGGTTATATTTTATATTTCAGAGAGTAAATGCATGCAATCCCTTCTGTTCATCTCCATTTAAGTCGACAAGACAAACTAAGACAAGGTTACAGCCATACTGCAGACCAAATGTGCTACTAGTAGGGAATAAAGAAGAAAATGCATTTTAAATGTTTCCGTCAGCCTCATACCCTCTTAACACCACAGTAATCTCCATTTTCTGATCTTCGGCACAAAGTTCTACTATCTGGAGGAAGTTGATGATATCCAAAAAAAGAAAATAATGACTCTAGTTCACTGCAAATTATTTCATTTCTGATAGGACTTTATTATTTTTTTTATAATCAAGAGACATCTTTATTAAATTATCACATATTACATAGGCAATCTTATATTTATATAAATGAAAACAAACCACATTGACAATTCCAGTTACAAACATTATACATTACAAACCACACAGACAAAATTGTAGTTGCAAACGTTATCCATCACTTATAATCTATCCAGTCATTATCAACCAAACAATACATAGCTCATTCAGATCCTACCTTCTTTCAAATCTCCTTCCTCCTTTGCATTTATTGTTCCCAGAATTCCCATTTTTTTCCTAAGCAATTTGCAGTTACCCTTTTTCTAAAGATATCAATTCCAGTTGTTTTATCTCTGTTACTATATTCACTCCTTCTAGTAAAGTTGGTTTAGACTTTGATTTCCATTTTCTAGTAATTACTTTTTTGGCAGCCACCATAATTAGACTCAGCAAGGCCTTACTATATCTAGGCAATTCTGATTCTGTATCATAGCACAAAAAATAATTTCCTTAGTTACACCAATTTGCTCATCCAGCAATTCTGACAAAGCAGATTGCAAGGAATCTTTAAAGTCTGCAAACTCGATACACTCCCAGTTACCTCCTTCTTCCTCCTCACACCTCCAACATTTGCTGTCCACTAGAAGAAAAATTCTTTGGAGTCTACTTGGGGTATAAAATACCTATCTAAACACTTTCAAGCAAAAATCCTAAATCTTCTAGACTTTGTTGCATTTTTGGGAGACATACACATATCCCCCATTGTTTCTTTGTGAATTGCTTATCCATTCTCTCTTTCCAATCCTTTCTAACCTCCTCTGATTGATTCTTATAGTTATCATGCAATATTTTATATGCTCTACTAATTATTCCTTTTTTAATAGCTTCTGTTCTAGATACCACTAAAAACTCTACCAATGCTGGTCTTTCGATTAGGACCCCCTATTTCTTTCTCTTTGCCTATACTCTATCAATCCTTGATAGGGAAGGTAATCTCTAACCTGCAGTCCAAACAAATTATTGGCATTTTACCATTCTATAAGCTTTCCCTCTCTAAAGTTATTTGCTCCCAGTACCTTGGTTCCTTTGCCAGTTTTCTCCAATAAATTCCAGCCCCCTATTGTCTGCTTCCCTAATTGCAGTCATCCTTATTCAGAATCTCCTTTCTCCATTCCCATGTTGGCTTAGTTCTTAGATTACGTTCTGCTACTTTATGAATATAATATTCTGTATGATTATTGTTATTCTCCTTAAAGGTGTGCATCCAAATCTCAGTCCCTCCTTGTTTCTTGAGCATTCCTCTGTTTCATCAGTCCCTTTCCACTTTGAATTACAGTTTTCTGACTGTGTTATGTACATGAGCCTTAACTGTGTTGCTCTGAAATACCCCTTCAAATCGGGTAATCCTAATCTGCCTTGTTCTCTTGGAAGAATCATCTTATTTCACTTGACTCTTGCTGTTTTCCCCTCCCAGATAAAATCCTTCAGCTCTTTATTAATTGCTATCCACAACTTCTCCTCTGCTTAATAAAAAATATGCCTAACCTGTGTATAAGACTAAAGGGACTAAAAACATTTTAAGTACTTTATTTCTTACTAGCGATAGCCATATAACAGAGATTCCAGTTTCTCAGCTTTTGTTTTATATTTTGTTTAGTCTCTTCCCACATATACTTAGTTGCCACATCAGACTCATTTTAATCCATACTCTTAAATACTTCATTTTATCATGTCCCTATAAATATGGATATTGTTGAATCAATTTGTGTGTGGATACACTATTTACTGCTATTGCCTTTGTTTTAGCTTCATTAGTTTTGTATCTCAAAAAGATCTGAAACTGTCTCAAAAGGTTTCACAATACTGTAATGTCCCTTTCGGATTTTGTCAGGTATAAAATAATATCATCTGCAAATACAGCCAGCTTTTCTTGACTACCATGACAATTTTATCCTTGAATTTCTGAGT
This sequence comes from Protopterus annectens, assembly GCF_019279795.1. Lineage (NCBI taxonomy): Eukaryota > Metazoa > Chordata > Ceratodontiformes > Protopteridae > Protopterus > Protopterus annectens. The sequence goes on from NC_056732.1 coordinate 141,478,047, forward strand.
CCCTTATTTTATTTGCCAATGGTTCTAAATATAATGCAAATAACAAAGGGGAGAGAGGATACCCTTGTCTGGTTCCTCTGCTCAAGCAGAAATTATCATTGAGGACCCCACCCACTTTAATTTTCACCTCAGATCTCTCCTATATCCTCCTAATCAACCTTATAATTTTTTCTGGGAATGCAAATGCTTCCATTGCACTGCTCATAAAGTCCCAGCTTACTCTGTCAAATGCCTTCTCTGCATCAGGATGCACCAACATCAGTGGTATTTTCTTACATTCTGTTTCTCTCTGGATCATCAATGTTCTGTTAATGTTGTCAAATGTCTACCTCCCCTCCACAAAACCACATTGATCCATTTCAATCAATTTTGGCATCACTTTTGCCATTCTTTTATCAATTACAGACAAACACTTTATAATCATGATTTAGTATTGAAATGGGCCTGTATAAAGTTGGATCTGATGTATCTTTAACCTCTTTAGGTATTATAGCTACCTCCAGTTTCTTCAAAGATGCTGGTACTTACCTCCTCTTAAAATACTGTTAAACAAAACCTTCCAGATCTTTATCAGTTTTTCCCGCCTAGCTTCCAAACTTCCACAGGAATACCATCTATTCCTGGAGACTTTCCTGTACATTGGTTATACATCACCATTTTTATATCATCTCCTCCTATTCTGTTAGTAATTGAGCCTCATCTACCTGCAACCTTGGCATATTAAAATCTTCCATAAACATTTCCATTTGTACCTTTTCTTGATTTCCATATTTCTATGCATTATACAGACTTTCATAGAATTTTCACAATATTTCTAATACTTCTACAGGATCTCTTGTTATCTTCTTTGTTATAAGCTCCCTAAGCTTGGTGACAGCCCTTTCTACTTACTGTTGTCTGAGTATTTGTGCTAAAAGTTTTTGTGCTCTGGAGTTATCAAAAAAACAGTTGCTTAACAACAATCTTTCTAAACTCATGCATATAAACCCCTTATTTTCTGTTTAGTATTCTGCATTTGCTCCTCTTCTTGTTCCATGAGATTCCACCTATTTTGCAATACTTTAACATTTGTCAGTCCTTCTAAATAATTCTTGTAACTTCCTAACCATATCTTCCTTTCTTTTATTTCCACCTTATTTTTTTAAACTCTACTTTATTTTATCCCACACCCTACCTATATTTTCAAAAGAAATTTCTATCTTCTCTGACAGCTCCTGAATAATTTCCACTACCCATTCCTTAAACTCCTCTCTTTTCAATAGATAGGTGGGAAAGCACCAGCATCTTTTTTTTATTGCATTACCCCGTGTTTTGTTTTAGTTATTATTGGCACATGATCTAAAATAGTTATTGGGTGCATATCAAGGTGCTTAATTAAATGCACACATTCCTGTGAAATGTACATTGTCTAGCCTAGACCAGTTTTTGTATCTTGGGGAATATGTAAATGCACTCTGAAATCCTAGTACTGAATTCACATCTTCCATACCAAATATTTACAAAAATATTTTCAAAAATCTACCCTCCTTTGTTATACTTTCCCTTCTAGGCCTCCCAGACACATCTTCACTATTGCAAATCAAAGTCTAGTCTCCACCTACTGTATAAGGAATATTCCTTGCTGAAAACTGATTTCTCCCAGAATTTTCTTAAGCTCCATTATAGCACTATTAGATGGAACGTAATTACACGTCAGTGTAATCCTCCCCCCTTTCCCATAGTCCCTTAGCACTACTAATTGGCCATTATCTTTTTTATCTTCTTCTATCACTATTGGAGCTCCTCTTGCAAATAATATAAGTACTCCTCTTTTCCTTTGTCCCATGTATTCCAATGAATAACCATCCTGAAAGCCTTTCTTTATCAAATTCACATGTTCTGTTCTTTCCCAGTGTGTCTCCTGTAGCATAGCTATTTGCATCTACATTTTTTAACATAGTCACTACTCTTTCTTTTTTGATTTTATCTGTAAGACCACTGACATTTAAAGACATTACAGAAAAAAACATTCTTAAAAAGTTATTATTCCCACCTTTTATGTATAACAGCTTTTTTGTTAAATGTCTAGTTCCAGTTTTTGTGTTAAATGCATATATATATATATATATATATATATATATATATATATATATATATATATCTCTGGCAGGTTAATATTTTATACAGTTGTTTCTTGGCATCTCCATTTGAGCCTAGGCTACCAGTTTTAAAGAAAGCCTTCAAACAAACAACAAAAACATACACCAAATACCCCTAAAACCTATTAACTTAATAATAACAGCCACAACTATGTACATTTTCAAATATTGAAGGTTTACCCTCCTAACAGCAGCAAATGTGCCAAACTGACAGCCATACACACAGAAATGGGATAACCTAAAAGAAACATCTGTTCTACTAAGTATTTTCTGGATTTGTCTTATCTTTATAGCTCGCTCTGCTGGGAAAACACTTGAATGATTTCAGAAAAATTTTATCCAAGCCATTTCTCTTTATCAGATTGGTTTACATGTCTCTGAGAAACAAACACAAAACTGCCAAGCATACATTTGTTTACCAGAAAAAAAGCATTATAATATTCTTTCTCATTTACTTGCCTTCTCTTAAAACTACTTGTTACTAGATTAAGCTAAGGGCCTTAACCCAACCATTCCCCTATGCAAGAATGAGAAAAAGCATACTTATTTTTCTTTTGTCATGCTCTTTTACCCAGATTTTTCTTCTTCTTTTACACTGCAGTGCCTACATTTCTTGAAACTGAACAAGGAGAAACAGAGAAGGGAGAAAAACAAAAAGAAAAAAAAAACAGAAGCACGTATTGACATTGGTATCGACATTACACTGAACAATAAGTGAAAAAAACTTTACTTTATAACATGCAAAGGAAATCATGCACCCATTTAAACAGTACTATTAAGAAGAAATATTTTACTTACTGTTAACTTTCTCCCTCATTTTTCCCTCTCCTGAGTATTTTTCTGAGGATTAATGACATGAAGTAGGGCATATGCTTTACAGTCCCCCTACAAGTTTAACAAAGTCCAAAAAAGTCAAATATTTCAAAATTTTCTTTTTCTGTCATGTTTCACAAATATAATTATTGCTTTGCAGTCCCACATTTGTCAATTTCCAAGTTTTATTCCTGTTCATAACCTTCTTCCTAATCCTGTCTCTGCTACATTTCCAATGTACTCTTAATTCTTCTAGTTGATTCTTGTGTTTTTTCATTCCCTCAAGCATTTTCTGTTTAAACATTGGAAAAGGTTTCAATGGCACATTCTCTCTGTGGTCTTTATTACCAGAAAAACAAGAAGCAGAATCTCATTTTGTTTCACAGCTCACTTTTTGTTGGAGAAATCTTTGTATTTCTTCATTAGCATGTCCTTTATCAAAAACTGATTTTGTCCCTCCAGGAAAAAATATTTTGAAGACAGCTGGGTACAGCAGCTTGAATCTTATGCCCACCCTCAACATTCCCTGAATAATTGAATAAAATTTACTCCTCTTCTGCCTGGTGTACAATGAGTAATCATTCCCCACAAACACTCTGCCGTCTTCCACTTTTAGTACTTTGTTCTGCCACAGATTTGTCAGAAGCAACTCCTTGTGCCTGGAGCTTACACTGCTTTTTAATGAGTACTTTTCCCAGTTAATGTTTCTTCGTCACCTTTTGTAGTTGATTTTTCCTTCAGTTCCTCTGTATTTTTTTTTTCTTGGCATCCAGGCAGTGCCTTTACTAGCTAGTTACTGAAATTTACCCAGAAAGTTAGGTCTACTGGCTTTCTCTGCCAAGTTTCTGTTTTCATACTGGAAGAGCTAGAATTAAGCTGTTACTCATTGTGCAGCTATCTTGGAAGCCCAACTTTCTGTTATTATGGTTTGCAAAGCAGTACAACCTACTATTTAAGACCAATGAGTCAATTCTCATTGATGATTACTGCATTGTGCTTTCTGTGCTCTTCCTTCCACTGCATGTAATCTTATTCATGATTCAGTGATGAGAAACACATTTTGCAATGAAGTGAATGAAGAGTTAAAAATATTGATGTTAACAGACCTCATTCAATAACAGAAACATCTTGTCTATCTGGACAGGTGACAGCTTACCTTATTCAGTGTCTTAGAAAAGTACTCAGCAAAAAGCAGTGTAAGCTCCAGGCACACAGAGTTGATTCTTGTCCTTCTATGTGGCACATCTCATTACTAAGGCTTTTTAATGAGTACTTTTCCCAGTTAATGCTTCTTCGTCACCTTTTGTAGTTGATTTTTCCTTCAGTTCCTCTATTTTTTTTTTCTTGGCATCCAGGCAGTGCCTTTACTAGCTAGTTACTGAAATTTACCCAGAAAGTTAGGTCTACTGGCTTTCTCTGCCAAGTTTCTGTTTTCATACTGTAAGAGCTAGAATTAAGCTGTTACTCATTGTGCAGCTATCTTGGAAGCCCGACTTTGTTATTATTGTTTGCAAAGCAGTACAGCCTACTATTTAAGACCAATGAGTCAATTCTCATTGATGTTTACTGCATTGTGCTTTCTGTGCTCTTCCTTCCACTGCATGTAATCTTATTCATGATTCAGTGATGAGAAGCACATTTTGCAATGAAGTGAATGAAGAGTTAAAAATATTGATGTTAACAGACCTCATTCAATAACAGAAACATCTTGTCTATCTGGACAGGTGACAGCTTACCTTATTCAGTGTCTTAGAAAAGTACTCAGCAAAAAGCAGTGTAAGCTCCAGGCACACGGAGTTGATTCTTGTCCTTCTATGTGGCACATCTCATTACTAAGGGTTTTGCATCCAGGAAGAAAGAGGTCATTGTCTCCCTCTACTCTTCCCTCATTAGGTCAATCATTGAGTACAATGCCCCTTTGGCATGTACCTCACTAGACATCTACAACAACTGGAGAGGCCGCAAAAGTACCTCACAAAGAGGATCCTAGGCCTTAAACACTTGTCTTACATGGACAGACTCAAAAAAACTCCCAGCTATTCTCTGTCTTATATCGCCTACTTAGAGGTGATCTCTGCTTGACTAAAAAAGCCCTGTCTGACCCAGCTCTGTTAGAAATGCCACATCTAAAGAAATCCCAATCACTCCACACCACATACTCCAGAGACCTCAACCTCATTACCACAATCAACAGAACATGCTGGAGGGACAGGTTCATAACCCAGAGACTGCCCATGCTATGGAATAGACTTCCCATACATGTCAAGCAGAGCACCTCACTGGCCCTCTTCAAGAGGAATCTTGAGTGGATGGGAAATAGAAAATTCACCCCAGGAATCACTCCAGTGGCTCTACTCGACTGAGGCACTAGGAATTAATGTTGGGTGGCATGATGCCAGTGTAATCCTATGGGCTAGGCTTTACTTGTAAAGGCTCCAGGGCCATTAGCCTAGTACACACCTATGAACCTATTAAGAATGAACCTGAGCTTATCCAAAACTGTAAGACTAGGCAAAACACTTTGCCTACATTGGTATAAGCATACTGTAGAGGGACAATATCAAAATTTCTGCAACTGATGTGTGTTAGCAAAGTGAACTATTGTCTTTGTCAAAGGAGGGCTATAAGAAAGAGAAACTTTCTTTATACCTTTAAAGGAACTTTGGGCATTAGTTTGATGGAAATATGTAAAGAAACATCTGACTTCAAGATAATGATAATGCATTTATGGTTACTGACAAATGACAAAGTGGTCTGAACAAAACAGTAGTAGTGGACTATGCAAGAGTTTGACAAAAGATCCATTTCCAGATATACCTAGAGTTTAATATGCCTACAATATCCCTGTATAGTTTCCACTAATAAGAAAGTGGCACTTCAACACTTAAAGACTTGCTATAGTGTTCTCTTACATTGAATGTAAATGACCTGAAAGAGACAGGGTCACTTTGATTGCCTGCTTCTAGACAAAGATGTACTTCCATCATCTTTATATTTACATGTTCTCGTCTCTGGGATGGTGACATACATTCTTTAAATCCTTGATTATTTCCCAGGAAAAATCCAAGGCATATGCAGATTCAAAGCGATAAGGCAAGAGGACAAAGCCATGATTCACACACAAGTTTTTCAGTCCAGCATAAAAACTCTATTGATATAGATTGCAAAATGGAGTATGCAAATCCAATGGCTGTGAGTTCTAGCTTCATACATTTTAATGTAGTATTGCATGTTTGGTTATGTGAAACTATATACTAGAATAAGATCTAGTTGTTCATTATAAAGTCTGTATGACTGAATGTTAAAAAATTAAAAACATGAAACAGTTTCAGAAAAAAAAAATAAAAAAATGTATTTTGCCAACAAAAGTGTAACCACTTTCATCCACCTCAAAAAAACATCAACCAAATGGAAAAGAGTGCAATAACAACCATTTACAACACTGAGAGATGTGCCACTTAACATTACTTAAGTTATGAAATTAAGATAAGAAAATGGTCAATGTGTGAGTATCCATACAGATCAATAAAAATAAGTGCTCTGCGGTGGATACAGTGAGGGAAGACCCAACAGGGAGGGGTGGAGGCAAGGTAAATTAAAAAAATCTAGACAATGACTTTGCTGACTGAGGGGAAAAAGTGGGGATGAGCTGCTCTGTGAATTCAGCCAATGAAAATGAAGTTGAATGCCTGCTACTCCTCTTTGTTGTTAGCTATCTTCACTTCATCTCTTTGTTTTTGACCACAAGGGATATTTGGTTTATTGTTTTATTTTCATACTAGTCCTTTAAAGCATAGTAGTTACCTAACTTCATATACCCCCCCTTCTGCCCCCTGAATCATTGGGCTGCCATCTAAAAGCCCTCCATGCATACTTTGCATCGGTTGCATAGATTGAACTGCTTGATCTCATTGTTTCTTCTTCCCATAGCCTGATTTGCTTTCTTGAAAAACTGCCCTTTATCCAACTGGATCATTTTCTTTGACAGGCACTGCCAGCTAGCTTAGAAATATACTTCATTTCTAATAGTCCAATCTCTTTACTCATCTTGCCTCCACCCTTTCAGGACATCATTAATCATTATAAATGGCTGTTGCATTCTTCTCCCTTTGTCTGAGGATGTCCACTGCAAGGGATGAAATCAATCTTATTTTCTCAATAAAGAAGTTTTAATTTTTTTTTCTTATTCTGCTTCATGTTTTTATTCTTAAACATGTGACACTGCAAAACAACCATCAGACTGAGGAGGTACAAGTCCCAGTGTCTTCAAAAACATCTGGCAGAAAAGCAAGTTTCTTTTAAGAAATGATTTAAAAATTACATCAACTAAACCATCCTAAGAAAAATAAACTACACTGGATTTTTATTCAAAACTCTACACTTCTTTGAAAAAAAACTGTAGTTTGACTTCTACAGAATGGAAATATTGTTCAAGCCATTAAAAGTTGTGTTTTTTTTGGGAAGTTGAATCGAAAGCTTCTACAGAAGTTTCACAAATTAGATAATTATCTGGATAAGGGTCGATATGAATTCTTTACAATTTAAGATGTGCAATAAATGGAATCAGATACTTTGCAAAAAAATGCTTGTGCAATAAACAAGACAAGAAACTGAAAACTGGAATTTCTCACCTGGCATGTACAGTTGTATAAAATCTTACCATAATAGTAGATGCCCTTCTCTTTACTGTTGCCATATTCGTGATCTAAGGGATCTCCAGCCAAGGATTGCCCAACATCTGGTCAGTAAACCAGTGCATTTAGTTATTATAAGCTCTGTATGTTGATGTATGCTCCCTGGCAGAAGGCATAGGGCATAAAGGACACATATGGACCCACACACTCATAGCTGAAAAAGCCCCAGGAGGAACAGAATACCCTTGGGGACAAGGAGATCATGTGCATCCAGAAGGAAAAAAGGAAGAGGAGCCCCTCAGCCAGGATGGTAACATGAGTACAGGACAAGAGCTGGGGGGGGAGGGGGGGTCAAATACTGTAAAATTGAAACGAAGGGCATCTACAATTATGGTAAGATTTTACACAAGTGTACTATGTCCATCCATATCACTGTTGCAGTATTCTTTACCTAATGAGAGTACAATAGCTTAACAGGAAGCCTGGGAGGAGAAAGGCACAGAAAAGCCTTCTATAAACTAATGCAGGATATCCCTGGCAAAGCTTGTCCTAACCCTGGAAATAATATCCAACTTGTAATGCTAGTAAAAATGTGAACAGAGGACCAAGAAGCAGTCTCAAGAATGGAATTGGTATTCAGACCCTTGAAAATGGCACCAGATGAGACAACTGTCCTAGTAGAATTCTCCTTTACATACGAGAAAAAATATTTGCCATGAAAAGCGTAACAAAAGGAAATGGTTTTAGAAATACAGGAGGAGATGCTCTGCTTAGAAAAAGTCAAAGTCCTGAGATGAAAAGAAACTAAAAGCTACACAGATTTGTGAATAACTTTAGTTTTGTCCAAATAATTTCTAAGCTGTCTTGCAAATCCACGGTGTTTAGAACCTTCTCACTGAAAGGCTGCAGAGAAGGAAAAATGGAAGAAAGATGAATAGACTGATTATGGAACAACTCACTGACCACCTTGGGCATAAAAAAAGAATTAGTACAAAGAGACACCCTGTCTCTGTGAAAATCTAAGAAAGGAGGAACAGCCAGGAGAACCTAAAGTTCAGACACTCTCTTGGCTGAAGTGAGAGCTGAAAGAAGAATGGTGTTCCAAATACAATGTTGTAAGGAAGACGAGGAAGCAAGCTCAAAAGGAGCCTGGGTCAATTTTTCAAGTACAAGACTGATGTTCCAGGAAGGCAGAATGGACTTCTGTGAGGCCTGATATGAAATATGCCTTTGAGAAATTGCTTGACTTCACATCTAGAGGCGAGAGGACCAGTCAAGGGCAGACAGGCAGAAATAGCTGACAGGTGAGACTTAACTGAGGAATATGCCAACCTAGCATGGAGCAGATCACACACAGACACACACAAAATAAATAACCAGACGAACCTCCACAAATAGTTTACCCTGATGGCAAGAGAGGCACCAAACAGAAAATCACTTTCATTTGGACATATATGATTTTCTGGTACTGGGTTTTCTGGTCTCCTGCAGGACCCACAGCATGTCCTTAGAAAACAAGTCTCTAAAAGGGATCAAAAACCCTATCATCTACAGTGTCAGTTGAAGAGTGAAAAGGTTAGGTTAGATCCCTTGTCTTGTGCGAGAAGATCCACCCAGTGAGATAACTTGTGGTGACTACCCCTGGCTAAATGAGAAAGAAGGTGGGATCAGTGTTGTCTGGGCAAAAAGGAAGTCACTAACAAGATTTTAAGAAAAGGCCTGCCTGATCTTGTGCCCAACTCGAAGCAACAGAAGAAAGAGGGAAACCATACAAAAACATCAGCTTCCAAGGAAAAGGCAGGACATCTACTTTCCAAGCCAGCAAACTTGGGACTCTGGAACAGAATAGAGGAAGCAGAGTGTTTAAAGGGGAGGTGAAAAGATCTACCTGAGGAATACACCACTGATGCCAATGGACAATGTCCAGGAACACATCTCTGTTAAGCATCCATTCATGAGCTTCTATGCTGGACCTACTCAAAGAGTGTGCCACTAGATTGTGCCTTGAGGGAATATAAACCCCCTGAAGAGTCACTTGATACTGGATAGCTAGATCCCAGACTTGAAAAGCTAGCCTGTAAAGAAGACATGATCTTGTGCTCCACTGCTTGTTGACATACCCCATCATTGATGTATTGTCTGTGAAGACTTTAAGGGGCCAAGGATGAAGCTGGGAATGAAAAGTTTGGAGAACCAGAAAAGGAACCCTCATCTCTTTTATGTTGACATAGTCTGAACTCTAGTGGGGAGGCCAGAGACCATGAACCTGCAGGAGGGCACCTCATCCCAGTGGCGGCTGGTGACTTCAAATTAAAGGGGGGGGCTGCAGGAGACAGCTGAATGGGTGGGGCCAATGAGAATGGGGTGTGGTCAAATAAAAAGGGGTGGGGCTATGCTCAAAACCACAACAACTGAAACTTTAAATATGCTGCCCTGGGTGCCAAACCGTCATTACAAGAGTCCAATTAAGACAAAATTAAGTGTAGAAGAAAAATATTTCAATGCATTGACTACATGACAGCTTACTTAATATCTAGATGGAAATGCAAAGGTTGTGAGGCGTGAAAAAATAAATGACTTTTTAAATACATTACTGGAAAATAAAGTATATAAAAGAAAAAAAACAAGCAGCACTCAACTCAAACCACTTCTCCTTACACTGCAGTTCTAATTATAATTTATATTCAGCTTTATAAAATTACCAAGTAACATGCTGAAAGCATCAGTCTCTGTGATGCCTCCACTTGTAAAAATGTTTCTTATCCAAAAAAGACCTGCTGCCTGACAATCATCTACTTGTTTCATGGGGAAGACATGATCACAGTAAAAAATGAACAGCAAACAAGAAACAAGCTCAAGATAAATTGCTTAAAGGATTACTGCACAAGTTATGGACCACACGATAGATTGGCAGTTTAGTTTATAGGTAAAGCCTGCAAAGATGACTGCAAGTCTCCAACAAATGTAATGAGCTTCTGCAAATACTGTAATCCTGTCCTTTATTACAAATACTGTCATATGCAATTCAATACCTAATGCTTATACGTTATCTAGTTATGTAAATATTCTCTGCATGGCAACAACAAAAAGGCTTTCAATGTTGGTAATTATTTAACAGTATGCTTATTAAAGCTTACTTGCATCTTACAATTAATGACAAGCTTACCTGATGGTCATTAAAGCATTGCTACTTAAACACAGAGCAACAGGGCACTGTGACAGCATACATTTCTGAATAATAAGAAGCATAAATCAACAGTATAAAAATATGACAGAAAACCAGAGCATTCTGCAAAATCAAGGACAGATGAAAAGTCACTGTCGTACTTGTGTCTACCTTGGATGGGGGAATACTCTGCACACTTACACTGCATAACTGCTCCTTGCCTTGTTGGACACACCCAGAGTCACTACATGGGGGAAGTGGGGCGCAACAAGTATGTAACAATTTGAAATGTCTCTGTCTGATGGTGATGGCTCTGACACTCATACCTTTCAACCTCAAAACAAGAAATCTGGACAAAACCATACATAGAAATGGGACACAAGCCCAAAAATAAGGACAATTTTTACATATTGCTCTTACAAACTTAGAAAGATAATAGAATAGTAGTAGGTCTTGCATTAGTATGAATTTTCTGAAGGGTAAGAAATCTGAAACTCAAATGTCTGCCATTATTTTCTAACTTCAATCTTTAATGATTTGCCACTAATTTGCCAGAAAACCACAATTTTATGAAAAACGGACCAAAAATGTGATGCAAAAATATAAAATTGACACACACTACAGCTGGGAAAGTGTCAAAGAAGGGACACCTTTTTAATATTAGCACTGTTAACTTGAGCAGCTGACAAAATAAGAGAATCTACATGCATTCCTGAAATAAAAGTAATCTATAACTCTGATCATTACAGTTATTTATAATTGTAAACACTCCACGTTTTCTTCCAAAATTGCAATTTTGCGGAGGGATTATCAGGGGGGAGAGCAACATTTTGAGCCAAAACTGGGGACAGTTGAGAGGTTTGGATAGTCCTAATTCTATAAAGCAATTTATTTGCACATACCTCTCAACCTCTTAATGCAGGAAATCTGGGCAAGGCCAAATATTTTGGGGGAACATACACACAGTACTAAAAATTGCTCTTGTATAAACTTAAGACAATTGATAGAATAACAGGTCTTGCTCTAGCATGCATTTTTCTGACGATTATGACGGCTGAAACTCAATGTCTGTCATTATTTAGTGACTTAATTCCTAAATGATTTACCAGAAAACCACACATTTTATGAGGAAAAAAACCACAAATAAGAAGCAAAAATCTATTCATTCTGCAAAAATCTGGACAGTTGAGAGGTAGAGCTCAGCCGGGATGTCTGAGTTTGCTGCCCTACCCCCCCCCTCAGAAAACCATGGTCGAATGGAGCCTCCCCCCCCCCTGCAACCATTCCAATGTCCCATTCCTTGGTTATTTCGCCCCATTTACCATAAACACTGTAATGTGCATACTGCTTTACTTCTGCGATGATTTGGATTTCATTTGAAAGTTTTATTTTGCAAACACTAATAGATATCTGCTAAACAAAGTAATGCAGCCTCAATGAAAACAGACTTAACATTAAACTTCTCTGTCCTTGAAACTCCCATTCATTGAAACAGCATTGAAACCTACATTCAAAGAAAATAAATTTTGCCAGTGGCAGATAAAGATTAACTTTGGGCTGTTTTCAAATCATAGGCCCCTTGCACATGAAACATACACAGGCTCTTTGATGCACCTTCCTGATTGTATGAAATTATATTCCTTGTACAATACAGTACAGTTTAGAGGACACTTTAAATTTATTACTTTGAACATTTTTCCAGTAAACAATGAAACAAAATGCATGCACCAATAATGACAAAACTGCCCAATTCAGAATATTTCCATCATAAAAGTCTACTCAAACTTCTACAGTCCACCAGTATCAGTAAATATGCACAATCTCTAAAGAAATAAAAGTCATCTAAAAAATTCCACATTAAAGAGATCTGTAACTAATGAAGAGATTGCTGCTAGCAAACAACTTTACATTTCATTGTTTCATCTACAAATAAAGTGCCCGTTTCCCTTGAGGAATAAATTGCTAGTAATATTGCAATAGGGAATGGATGGCAAACTGATAACAGGTTCACAGTTGCTAGGTATCTTCACCAAAAAGGACTGCAGCATCCACCTTCTTTACAAACACAGTACAGTATCAGCAATGCATCTACCTACTGTGGGAGTAGAACCCACAGCCTTCTGCATCAAAAGCAAGTACACTACCTGTTGTGCTAGTAACAATGCAAGCAGACTCACCATAAGCAACACTAAACTTTTGTTCCCCTGTAGCTCTCAGCCCCTTCTAAAATCTACTCGACACTCAGCTGTATCTCTGAACTTTGCAGCACAAGACATCTGTAAAAAGCCAACATTTATTTGGGGGGGGGGGGACAAAAGCCCCAAAACCAGGGACACATTTTAAACATTGCTTGTATAATGTTGGAAAGTTGCTAGAATAAAATGCTCTGTTACCACCATACATTTCATTGCCAAGTCTTGAACCCAGGACCTTGTGCAAAATAGTCAGAACAACATATATCTATGCCAAATCAGCGGTTTTGTGAAACAGAGGAAGACTGAAACTTGAATGAACTTAAATGGCTACCATTTAGTGAATTCAGTTCTCACCATAGCTGTCAACCTCTTAGCACAAAACACATGAACAAAGCCAATAATGGGGGAATACAGCCCCCAAACATATTCAGTGAATTCAGTTCTCACCATAGCTCTCAACCTCTTAGCAAAAAACACCTGGACAAAGCCAGTAATGGGGAATACAGCCCCCAGACATATTCAGTGAATATAGCTCTCTACCTTAGCACAAAAAACCTGGACAAAGCCAATAATGGGGGAATACAGTCCCAAAAATAAGGAAAAACGTCAAATATCCATCTTATAAACTTAGAAAATTGCTAGAATAAAAGGTTTTGTGTTATCATGTACTTTCTGAAGAATACGAAGTCTGAAATACAAATGCCTGTCATTTTTATTTATTTAACATTTCTTAACCAGGAAAGTCTGACTTGGAACAAAAGCCAATTTTCAGAGAACTTGTAGCTGTCAGGCAACAATGCTACTGCACCACTGACTGTATAAGAAAAAAATACAGAAACCACAGATTTTATTTTTATTTATTTAACATTTGTTAACCAGGAAAGTCTAACTTGGAACAAAAGCCAATTTTCAGCAGAGGCCCAGGGAGAAACACTCCAGACACATCTTTGTAAGATGGGAGGACACCAGAGCAAACCCACACAAACACAACGAGGACATGCAGACGCCACACAGAAGGCACCCCAGCCAAGAATCAAACCAGAGAACCTGTAGCTGTTAGGCAACAATGCACTACTAACTGTGTAAGGAAAAAACTATAGAAACCACAGATTTTATGAGGAACAGAACAGAACAGAACAAATATGAGGCAAAAATTTGCAAATGCTTTACAAATGGTAGTGGGTAGGGAATTCAGCTTCTTGACACCTGCACCCAAGGTAATGGGTTCAAGCCCACCACCATGAATCCAGAGTTCAATCTAGCCACCAGTATGTAGCACCAGCGGCATTTTACACACTTGCGCGTATATATACACACACACACACACACACACACACACACACACACACACACACACACACACACACACACACACACACCTTCTGCAGTATCTGACTTCAGTTGAGTCTTTATCCTCAGTCCCGTTCTTCTGCAGTATCAGTTCCCTGAGTCCATGTATGGCTGGTTTCCCCCGCGAGAGTAGGCACCAGCCTGCAGATGATGCAGTCCGGAGTACTTCTGTTCTATGCGGTCATCACTGCATAGACTTCTGGGCATCTCCAGGGCAGAGATGCCCCCCCCCCAATCCGGACTGCCGACACAGCAGTCTAGAGTTCTGTGAGTTCCAGTAACTCCAAGCACGCATGTGCTGAGTTCTGGGACTCTTAATTTTTTTTTCTTCTTTCTACAATTCCAGGACTTGCAATTTTATTTTTTTGTTTTTTCTTCTTTTTACAGTTCTGGGACTCACGATTTTAGTTTATTTATTTATTTTTCTTCTTTCTACAGCTGGGGGGCTGCAGTCCTGCAGCACCAGCCACCCCTGCCTCATCCCCTGTCTGAAGTGTCTATGAAAAGCTCTTTTGAGAGAAATGGAGCTTGAAAAGGAAATCCTGGATTTACAGAGAATTGATGAATCCAAGCTCGAGCTTGAAACAGGGAAGAAAGGGCAATGGAAACTCCAGGTGGGCAATGCTGAAGCCACATCGATTTGAGCTATCACTTGTATGTAAGCTTGGTGAGAGGCAGCATGGAAATGGTGGAAACCATGAACCCCAGGACTCTGAAAAATTCCTTTGCTGAGACAGATACCAAAAGAAGAAGGGTTTGAAAAAGGTCAGAGACAGAGCCTTGGGGGCAGGAAGGTATTCCAACATGGCAACCATCTGAAGCCTGCATCTGAGGAAAGTATGATCCTGGGAAGGTGTCAGAACTGATTTCTTGAGGCTTAT
Source organism: Protopterus annectens (assembly GCF_019279795.1). NCBI lineage: Eukaryota > Metazoa > Chordata > Ceratodontiformes > Protopteridae > Protopterus > Protopterus annectens. The sequence goes on from NC_056732.1 coordinate 141,493,224, forward strand.
GGTGAATGCCAGAATGTGTAAGAGGTAAGCAGTAAACCAGAGATACTGAAGCAGACTACTGGAAGAAGGAGCTTGAATAAGCAGACTGTCCAGACAGGGAAAAATCTGAACACCTATGTGACAATCTACCACTGGACCAGTAATCAAGGCACCTCCATCCTCACCAATGACAACAGTGGGGGGGGGGCATACACTGAGAGGATAGCAAATACATACACACAGCATTTCCAGATGCAGCTCTCTGCAGCCAGTGCAGTTTCCCTTAAGTGCACACAGAGGCTGCAGTCAGTCTGGGGCTGGTTTCTCCCTCTTTCTCCAGATCCCCAATAATACTCCCCAATGACACAGCTATAGAGTTGAGATCTCAGCTGAGTGGCAAATCCAAGACCTCCAACATCTTCTTTGTCCAACCAGTGCTTCATGTCTCTGCCCAATTAGCTGACTGACATACACACACACACACACACACACACACACACACACACACACACACACTCTGAGGTTTGATTTACACACACACACATACACACACACACACACACACACACACACACACACACACACACACACACACACACACACACACACACCTGAGAAAGGCTGGCACAGGTTTACTAGCTATGCCCCTTTTTGCCTAGACTATAAAGTAGTTATTGTTGCCACCGGCCAGCTCCTTATCAGCTATTTTAAGGCCCTTAACAAAGGGTGCCCAATCTTACTGTGTAATATTAATATTAATACGGTTTACCTTCATAACGGCGATCTCAAAAAGGTCGACCCCGCATCCACGAACACCGAAGTGCGAACGTCCCAAACGATGAAAACCACACATGCAAATGGCTAATTCTTACCCCCTTTTGACCCATGGTAGCACTGGTGTGGAGGTGTGGTGCGGCCAGAAATTTTGAAAAATCGACATTAATTCGACATTTTAGAAGTTTCACGGATTCGATTTCGTGGAAACGGGTCGACGATGTGGTTGGTCGATATGAAGGTAAAACTATTAATACAAGTTGTAGTTTGACCAAGAGCAAGACTATTAGAAGTGACCTACACAGTATCACCAAATAAATATGCAAGTACTCTCAGAACGTAAATATCTCTACACAGATCAGCCACAATGAAAGGTTTAAATATATTTAATAAAAAAAGAACAAGACAATACTGAATATATATTCACAGTGATGTCAGAGTTCAAAATCACAGGACATATTTAAAACATCATTGCAGGACAGTCTCAAAGAAAAATATCTAAAATAAGCTTCACTACATTCCTGACTGTATCGAAGAGAATTATACTTTTTTCCCTAGAAACTTACTTACAGAGCAAGGCAGATGTGGTGAATGGATCTTCTAGTAATTGTCAGGTAAAAGACAAAATACATAATGCTGCGTCTCAGTTCTCAAATTAATATCTCAAATATTTCTGCAGAATGATGTCATTTCTTGTCATCTGACTCTATCCCATGTGAAGCCCACTGGAAGCTAGCAGTATTTAGCATCTACCAGTGAAAATACACAGACCTCAGGTCTTTGGCAGATGCTGGAAGTCATAAAACAATAAAACACTTCCAAGACAATACAGAAAGTTCTGTAGTACAGACATTCTGTCTGTAGCTGCCATTAAGTAATTTAATTTCAGTTATTTTTTCTGAGGTTTGCTAGAATGAAGTTAACCTCCTGTGTTCCAGTTTCCACTCTTAGAATATATGCATTTAAAATTACAATAGTACATGTACACTTCTATTCTAGTCCAGTAGGGTATGCTGTGGTTACATTTTAAGCACATGCACTCTACAAAATATCTGTTCAGCACACGTCTGGAAAAACAAACTTATATAACATACAGTTCTAATACATTTGTAACACAAGCATCTTATATAGATCATGCAGATATTCACAAATGACATATAATTATTAACAAAATTCCAGCTAGCTGGGCTGGCAGTATCTCCCTCTGTCACCCCCCCCCTGAAGACTCAAGCTAGTTTTTCAAGTGACCCTTGAGAAACATTGCTTGAGAGGGATGAGGCTATATGGGAATACATTGCCCCATTCCCTGTCTTGAAAGCCAGTCTGTGTTGGCACTGCTAACCCCACTATCATGCTGCACTGTCACATTATACGTCTGCGACCCTAGGCTCCACATGAGCAACTTCACATTTTGTTGGCTGGCTCAGTATACCCATGTTAAGGGATTGTGGTCTGCAACTACAGTGAATTTCCTTCCATACAGTAAGGATGAAGTTTCTGCAGCTCCCACAATATGGCTAGACATTCCTTTTCTACAGCTGCATAGCATTCCTCCCTGGGTTGGAGCCTACGGCTAAGATATACCACTGGGTGCTCTTCTCCCTCTGATGAAACTTGGCTGAGTATAGCCCCTACCCCATGGTATGAAGTATCCACCTGCACAACTAATTATTTGCTCTAATCTGGACTGGCTAAGACAGGGGGTCATCCCAAATCTCCTTTAAACTTCTGGAATGCCTGCTCACATGCTAGGGTGCACACTACCTTATCTGGCCTGTGGCCTGTTTTTCCTTGTCTGGTCTGTGAGAGGAGCAACAATAATACTATAACTGGGGACAAACTTTCTGTAGTACCCTGATATCCCTAAGAATGCCCTCACTTGTTTTTTTGGTAACAGGGCAGGCCATGTCTGACTGGCATCCACTTTGGAAGGTTCTGACCTGATCTTACCACTCCCCACTCTATATCCCAGGTAGGAGACCTCTGCCATACCAACTTAGGTTCATAGGTAGATACTGGGCTATCTGCCTGAAGGCATATATTAGCCCAGGCACGTTGTGCGGTATTCACCGCCTCTTTGCTTAGTTCCCTAGGCCCTTGATCTAGCAGCTAGTACCCTTGGCCCCTATCTAGTAGAGCTGTTGGTATGATCTCTGGTATGAACTTTGTTACCCAGCCACTCGTCAAGGTTCCTCTTGAAGAGTGATAGTGAGGGGCTCTGTCTTATGTAGATTGGGACCTTGTTCCATAGCAAGGGAAGTCTTTGCGAAGGGAATCTATCCCTCCAGCATGTTCTAATCATTGTTGTGCTGAGGTTTATATCCCTAGAGCATGAAGCTCAATTGGATTTGGTTTTGCTAAGATGGAGCACGTTCAACAGTTCTGGGTTGGACATGGCTCTGTATGTTAGACAGAGATCGTTACTGAGAAGGCGGTATGCAACAGAGAAAAGCCTTAGTTTTTTCAATCGTGCTGCATAGGGCAACTGTTTGAGGCCAGTAATCCTCTTAGTGAGGTATCTCTCTGGTCTCTCTAGCTGCTGGAGATGCCTAGCCAGGTACATTCCAACTGGGACATTGTACTCAATAATGGGTCTAATGAGGGAAGAGTAGAGGGGCACCACTACATCCTTAGATCTTGATGCGAACCCTTTCGTGATCAGATGGGTCACACAGAAGGATTTTCTAACCACCTTGGCAACATGGTTATCAAAGGAAAGCTGACTATCTACTTGGGTCCCTAGATCCCTTATTACTACTTCAGATTTCAGGGGGTTATCTCCTATGTGGTAGTTTGCGGGTACTCTGTTTTTTCCAAAGGGGATTACTACGCATTTTTTAGCATTTAGCTTGAGACCATGGCTTTGACACCATGCATCAGTCTCGTTAAGGCCCTTCTGGAGGATATCCATGTCGGACGGAGACTCTATTATAGCACCCAGTTTGCAGTCGTCCGCAAACTTGGTCAGCCACAGCCCATCAGTGCTTGCTTGTACTTCTGAGAAGTATATGCTAAACAGGAGGGGCCCCAGGACAGAGCCCTGAGGCACACCGCTCATTACTGGTCTGGATACGGACATAGATCTGCCACTTTTACTTTGTGGGAACTGTCTGAGAGTCAGTTTGCGATCCACCTTGTGACATAAGGGTTTATGCCCAGGTTGGTGAGTTTATCAATAATACCCGAATGGGGAACGGTACCAAATGCTTTAGCAAGGTCAAGGTAAGCCATGTGTACCTCCTTTCCCTTATCTATAGCTTGAGTAACTGTCTCAAAAAAGTCCACCAGGTTCAGGAGACATGATCTGCCCTTGACGAAGCCGAACTGTGTGGGGTCAAGTGTTTGGAGGTTCCCAATCTCTCCATTTATGAGTTCCATAATGATTCGCTCCATTGCCTTACAGATCAGACTGGTCAGGCTTATTGGTCAGTAGTTCCCAGGGACGGTTGTAGGCCCACCCTTGTGCAGCGGAACCACCGTTGCTGTGCGCCATTCTATGGGCACATATCCAGTCGAGAGGCTGAGACTGACCATGGTATTCAGATGTGGGGTGAATTCATTTTGGAGCTCACGTATGAGAGCCCAGGGCACCATCTGGTCCCATGGAGGCAGTGTTTTTAGCTTTAGATAGAGCCTTATTAACCAATGTATCAGTAATAATTGGAGTTACACAATCCCCTGGAATACTAATAGGCCCTGCAGGTGGTGAGGGGGGGGGGATTTGCACTGAACCTGTCAGCCAAGATGTTGGCAATGTCAGAAGGGTCAGTGTATTTTGTTCCATTTTGTACTAGCTTAGAACAGACCTGAGCGTTGCCATTTAGGTTTTTGACGTAACCATAGAAGGCCTTATGGCTATCCTTGGCATCCTTGGCAACTTTCTTTTCGAAATTGGTTTTAGTTGACTTGATGAGGGCCCTCAATTTCTTACTAAAGTTGATCAGGGAAGATTTTTCTGCTTGAGATTTGGCCATTTTTTGTACAAGTCTCCTCCTTTTACTGTATAGTTTGCTTAAGGCCGGGGTCCACCAGACTGGTTTCTTCTTGCTTGAGGAAGGAGTCTTGGTTTTATTTGGGATAGCACGGTCCATGCAATCTTGATGTATATAAAGTGCCTTGGTGTAGGATTCTGCATCCTGGATATCATAATCCTTCTGCAGGGGGATAGTGAAGCTTTCCACTTCTGACGCAAGTAGTTTGAAGTTTGTTTTGGAAAGGTTTTTTACGATGGTTTCTTTGACTGGGAGAGATGGAGGGGTGAGGATGTCTAGGGTTATCAGTTTGTGGTCTGATCTGACCAGAGAGGGAATGATAACGAGTGTGGTGCAATGAGCACCCATATTTGTGATGACTAAATCCAATATGTTATCCCCTCTAGTGGGAGAACATACCAGTTGTTCGAGGGCATTTGAATTTATAAATTCTATGAACCGCTGGGCATAGGAGTTAGAACTTTGGTAGTTTGCCCAGTCTATACCAGGGTAGTTGAAATCACCCAAAATTATGGTGTTGGGTAGGACCTTTATATTTTCCAATGCCTCAAGGAAAGCTGAGTGAGCATCTTGGGAGATGGTGGGCGATCTATAACAGGCTACGACTTGAAATGTGGTTTTGCTTGCTGATAGTTGCGCATGGATGATCTCTGGGGCATCATGCTGTGCCACTAACCTGGAGGTGTGGGTATCCTTGATGAATATGGATACACCTCCGCCCTTTGTACTGCAATCCGGTAACTGAGGCCAGAAGGTATGATATGAATTGTAACCTGGTAGTGCTGGGGTGCTCTCTGGAGCCTTGAACCAGGTTTCCGTCACTGCACAAACATCGATTTTCTCCATACTGAGGAGTGCCTCGAGTGCGTGCATACTGAGACTGAGACTTCTGGCACTGAGTAGCATTACCCTTAGTTTTTGGTTACCTGTGCTGGTTACGGTGGTTGGTTTGTCCTTTGAGCCTTGCCTAAAAAAGGCACTATGGGGACGGCAAGAGCCTTGGCCAGTATTCGAAAGCCTAGGGGTGACAGGTGCAAAACATCTCTGGCGAAACAGTGAGGCTCATCTATCATGTCATCCCAGGCAGACAGACACTGGATCCCCTTAGAATGACACCAGAAGCTAAGCCAATTGTTGAAATTGATCATTTTGTCTTTGTATTGTGGTATCATTCTAGGTGAAGGTAGTATGCTACTCAAGGTCAGGGTCATACTAGCTTGGGCTACATGATCAGAGAGCTTCTCAATGTCTCTTTTCATGTAGTCCAGGGAGGTACGTCTTAGATCCTTCACACCAACATGTACAATGACAGCGTCATACTTGTACTTGTTCTGGAGTGACCTAAGTGCCTGTGTTATGTGGCGGATCCTAGCACCAGACAGGCAGCTGACAGTAACCTTCTCCTTGTTCTGCCTGGTGAGTGGAACATCTGTGTGCCTTACTATAGAGTCTCCTATTACTAGCGTGTTGGGTATGGTGTTTTGCCTTAGGGGCTGTCGTGAGGCACACTGCTGAGGTGAATTACGTGTTTTCTGGCTTGTGTTTGGAGGTGCAGGTTTGCTTGCTTGTCTGCTTTGGAGGGCACTGCTTCTTTTTCAGATTTGTACCTAGTGCCTCCAAATATGTTTTTATGTATTTATGTGTATGTTTTGCTGCTTGACACTTACTGGGCTTAATGGTCAAACCTGCCCTCTGTAGTCTGCCCAGCACCTGCCTGACATGCTGAAGGTGCTCTTGCCAGCAATGGTTGAAGATGGCAATATCATACAGGTAAGCAAGGGCAAAATCTCATGCTCCTGCTAGGTAGGATACAATCTACCAGCTTCTGGAAAGTAGCTGGGGCATTTTTCATCCCAAAGTGCATCTTTGTGAACTCATACAAGCCAAAAGGACTCTCAAAGGCTGACCTCTCACTAGCATTGGGAGTAAAGGGCATCTGCCAGTATCCCTTGGTAAGATACTTAGCCCCACCCAGCTGCTCTAGGGCTTCATTTGTCCTGGGCATGGGGTAAGCATCTGACTCTGTTTGACTATTTAATTTCCTGTAGTCCACATAGAACTTGGTGCTGCCATTCTTCTTTGGTACCAGCACCACTGGAGAGGCCCAGGGACTGCTGGACTCCTGGATTACCCCTAGTTCCAACATTTCCTGCATCTCCTCCCTCGGAGGCTGTTTGACCCTCTCAGGCACCCTATAAGGGGCCTACTTGTTAAGCCTTTGGGGTCCTATATCCACATGCTGCTGCACCAGTTGGTTACACCCGGATTTCCCAGTGAACATGCCCCCAAACTCCTGTAACACTACTCGGATGTCTTGAAACTGGGTCGGGGATAGCTGCTGAGACATTGCTACCACTTCCACTGAGGTGTCAGTCTAAGCCTCACGGAGGAGATTAGTCACCAGATCCCCCTCAGACTCTTCCTGCAATCCACTGCAAATACTCAGCACAAGGGCATCTCTATCATGGTAAGGTTTCATCATATTAACATGGTAACATCTGTGCCCCTGCCTCTTGCCTAGCAGTTCTAACATATAGTTAACACCACTGACCTTCCTTAGCACTTTGAAGGGTCCCTCCAAGCTGCCTGCAGCTTGTTGTGTCTGACAGGAATGAGAACCATAACCTGCTGCCACACAGCATATGCTCTAGCTTGAGCATTCCTATCATACCAGACCTCTTTCTGCTGTTGGGCTTCTGCTGGGTTCTCCTGGTCCAAGCCCATGAGCTCCCTGAGCCTTGTCCTGAGATTTAGGACATATTCCACAACAGATTCCCCGTGGGATTCACACTCACCCTTCCATCAATCACAAATCAGATCTTGAGGTTCCCTTATCCTATGCCCATATAGCAAAACTCAAAGGGTGAAAAACCTGTGGATTCCTGGGGCACCTCTCTGTAAACAAACAGATGGGGTAAATATTTGTCCCACTCCCTATTAAACTGTTCTGAAAATGCTGGTAGCATGGTCTTTAGTGTAGAGCTTAACCTCTCCACCAGACCATTAGTCTGTGTATGGTACAGGGTGATATTTAGGTGCTTCACCCCACAGTGCTTCCACAGACAGGTCAGCAGGTCTGACATGAAATTGGCAACCCTGTCAGTCAGTATTTCTTTTGGGAAACCTACTCTGCTGAAAATATCTAACAAAGCATTTGCCACCTTTTCTGCCTCAATGGAGGACAGGGACACTGCCTCGGGGTATCTGGTAGCATAGTCTACTACCACTAGGATATACTTTCCTGTGGAACTTGGGGTACTGAGAGGCCCCACAATATCCATAGCTACCCTCTGAAACAGCTCCTCAATCACAGGCAAAGCCATCAAAGGAGCTTTCATCTCATCTCCTACATTGCCTACCTTTTGGCACTGCTCACAGGTCCTGCAGTACACTGTTACATCCCTGGAAATCTCTGGCCAATAAAAGTTCAGCATGTCTCTTTCTATGCTTAATGCCCATATGACCTGCAAAGGGAATGCCATGGGGCATGGCTAGAAGTGCCAGATGGTAGGCTCTGGGCACTACCAACTATTGCATTCTCTCACACTCTAGCCCTCCATCAGGGATTTACTCTCTATACAGTAACTGTTTGTCCCAGTATACAGATTCCCCTTTCCTTGAGAATCAGGTGCCTCACTGGGTAACTCCCTCAGGCCTTGTAATGTAGGATCTGAGAGCTGAGCCTGTCTCAACTCTCTCTTTGTAACCCTTCCCAGCTCCCCTTCCACAGGAAGTCTGTTATCCTCGGACAACGGTGCCTTACTGTCATCCTGGGTACTACTACTACTACTACTCACCTCTGCCCTTGCAGTCACTCTGTCCAAGGGGATATCAGTACCCACAAGCCATTGTGGCTCACCTTCAGTCTCACTGCTACAGGGTACCTCCCTCCCTGAAGTAGCCACCTCACCAGCCCTGGCTTTAAGTGTTTGGTCGGTCGGTCTGTCTGTCTGTCTGTCTGCCCCCCCCCCAAACTACCAGACCTACATGCTGGTTTCCAAGCCTGACTGCATGTAACTGCATGCACACAAGGTACTGCATCATCAAAATCATTCCCTATCAGGACATCTGCAGGGATATCCTCAAACACATCTTCTTGCTTGCTTCCTTTTCCACCCTCCCAGTCAAGGTGAACCCTTTACAAAGGTATTTGGAATGGGGTCCCTCCTAAAGCTCTGACTGGAGTAGACTGCCCAAGCAAGTAGTGCTCCTCTTTAACCATTGCAGGCTTCACATTGGTTAGGTCAGAGGCTGTGCCTCTCTTAGCAGTGGCCGGTTTTCCATCTACTAAGATTGCATATAACCTCTTGTAGTTTGGTATCTTTGTTGTCTCCACTTATTGCTGGAATTATGCCATTCCCACTTACTGGCTCTCCCACCTTTTGTCCCCCACCTTGTCCTCATGGACATCTATATGCTACATAGCTCCACTGATTGCATTTAAAACATTTAATCCTTGATCCTGGCTGTGTACCTGAACTAGTGGCTTCCCCTGTTACTGGTGGACTCTGTTGGGGTCGTTTAGGCTGCCCATCATGGGTTCCCTCAGACCCAATGAGCAGCATTAGGTATTCCTTTCCTGTGTAGTGATGCACTGTTTGCTAGGTATAGGTCTCCCTTTTTCCCCAACTCATCTGTGGTATTAGATTCTTTATCTGTTAACCAGATTCTTATGTCCTCAGGCAAAGTGCCAAGGGCGTGTTCCCTCACTAAAAGGTCTGCAAGCCCTTCAAAAGTGGTGACCTAACACTCACTCATCCATCAAGGAAAATAAGTGTTTAACTCAGCAACATATTCACACACATTTTCATCTGCCTTGCGTCTATGCTCATGAAACCTTTTTTATAAGCTTCAGGTGTTAACTTAAAAAACACTCTGATAAACAATTTTTAACAGTATTATAATTTAAGCAATAAGTATCAGACAATTTAGAAATAGCAGTTACAACTTTACCATGGAATAAGGGGGTCAGGAACCATACCCAGAGCCTCTTGGTCAACATTATACTGTTTACATACCCTTTCAAACATATGAATAAAACTATCAAAATTATCAGTCTCTGTAAATTGTGGAAGAGATTTACTGACCTTTGCTGTTTCTGGGGTTCCATTATTCCTTTCCCCATTACCTCCATGACCCTGAAGAGTCAGCATTTCCTTTTCATGTTGCCTCTGCCTCTCATTTTCTTCAGCCTCCAGACATTTCAGTCTCTCTGTTGATTCTAATGCCATCTGTTTCTTTTTTCTTCAGCCTACAAACACCGCAGTCTCTCTGCTGATTCTAGTTCCAACCGTTTGGCCTCTTGTTCAAGTCTCTAACTCCAGATGGAATTTAATTCCTTTGAGGCAAAGTTAAACTGTCCATTTTCTGAGAGTTGCACATCCCCAAGGCTAGTCTAGCTGTCCTCATGGTTGCTGGTCTGTGATGCAGATGTGAGTAATGCTGCAATCATTTTTGCTTTAGTCAAGTTTCACCACTCTTTTGTCTTGGCACAGCTCAGCTAACTGGTTCCTTGTCAGCTTACCATACTCCTCTGCTGATGTCCTTGCCTGCTCTTCAAACTTCCACAATGTTGCAAAAATGAAGAAAAACAAATAGCTGCTCAGCTGTGAAGCAGTAATGCCACATTATTTGTGATATAAACAAATAAAAATAGATAAAAAAACACGTGAACTAAGCGCTTTCACCCCTTATAGGGCTTCTTCAGAGTCAACGTGTTAAACATTAATTTTTTTTTTCCTATGCAGCATGACATCATATCCTGAGAAAACGCCCCCTAAACAAAAATTCTTAAAAATCTCATCTAACTGTAGTATATACATGACATTTACTATCAAACTGATAGTTAATGAAAAATAAAAAAAAAATCACAGACTCTGCACAACTCTCGTTTACCACAGTGTAATAAAAACACTAGTAAAACATAGCATACAGAATGTTATTGTTGTTTGTCTTTTCAGCTTTTCTTGGTTAGGGGTCACCACAGCGGAACTCCGGTCGGCTAACAATTGGCAGAATATTTTATGGTGCCGAGTTGCCAGCCCGACGCCCAACCTTCAGCTAAGGCACGCCCATTCACGCACAACTTTCAGAGGCCACTTAACCACGGGGAGGATATGCAGACTCCACACAGAAGGCACTCTAGCTGAGAATCGAACAGAACTTCTTGCTGTGAGGCAACAATGCTATCGCTGTACCACCGCAGCTTCATATACACACACACACACACACACACATATATATATATATATATATATATATATATATATATACATATATATATATATATATATATATATATATATATATATATGTATATACATATACACACACATACATATACACACATACATGAACATCTTAAAAAATTGTAACATCCAATTTGTGTCACTAGGTGGCATACTTTTAGTGATATAACTGTTGCCCTTCTCTTTAGAATGGGTTTAATTGATATGTAGTCATTGATGCCTGGGCTTTTCTAGACATTTAATCTTATTTGCCATTCAACCTCTCTGAGCTCTACTGCTAGCTTAGGGTCAACCCCCTCACATCAACCTTAACTTTCTCTATAATGAAAAAAACTGAACTTTTTAAAATTCCCGCATTGTGTACTGTGCATATACAAGAAACTGACAGACTTTGTTCCTAATGTCCCGGACATGTTCTGAGATCCTTTCTTTTAATTTTCTAACAGTTTTACTGACGTAAAACGCCAGACATGCCGTGCAAGATGCAACATATACCACACATTTTGTCTCACAGTCGTATCTGCCAGGGCATTCGAAATTCCTATAGAAGCCAGGGATATAAATGTATGGTCCCTCATTAACGTCCTTACAAAATCTGTAGAAACCACACTAACTCATTAGTGATTTAAAGACAGTGGACCTCTCCTTGCCACCTGATTCTAAAATTTCCTTCAAGTTTCTACCTTTACCAAAGGTGGTTATGGGTCTACTGCCCAGCTTCAATTTGAGCTGAACATCAAATGTTCCTTCCCAAAATCTATTCAGTCCCGAGATGATCATCTGAGAACAGTCATTGTATTCTACAACCATGACATACTGTCCCAACTGTGTTGCCACATTTAAACCAGTGTCACTCAGGCTACTTTGCATTCTCAGTACAGGTTTGAATCTTACATTTCTTTTCCTTGCCACTTCCCTTTTTATTTTTACAAAAAATTCCAAAGGATAATCTCTATCCATTAACATATCTATTAGTATATTCGTTTCCTCTATAAATTTTTCATCCTCACTAATGAGCCTATTTAATCTTACCATCTGGCCTTTCACAACACTTTATTTATGCTGAATAGGATAGCAACTGTCAGACCTCAATAGGGAATTCAAAGAGGTTTTCTTTCTGAAGATGGTAGATGTAATTTTGCTGCCTAACAGTTCTTTCCTGATCAAAATATCCAGAAAATCTATTTCAATTTCACTTGTTCTGGATGTAAATTCAAGGTACCCCACTGTACTATTTAGATAATCAACAAACTGTAGTGCTTTGTCTACAGACCCTTTCCACACTATTAGGACATCATCCAAAAAGCATAAATACCACTTTATTTTGTCCTTGTATGTGGAATCTGCTACATGCTGTGCTTCCCAGCCTGCTTTCACCAAGTTTGCAAAAACTGATGCACACTTGGCACCCATGGCAACTCCTGTCTTTTGGCAGAAGAGCTCTCCCTCAAAGAATACAAAACTATTAGTTAGTACCACCTCCATTATTTCAACCAAAAATTCACCTTAGTAGGTTCATATTTTCTGGATTGGGTTAACATCGGTCTATAATGTTCCAGACCTTCTTTATGAGGGATGACACCAAATACATTTACTACATCCACTGCAAAGAAAATGTAGTCATCATGTGTGTTTCCCTCAGTACCTCTAGGCAGTGCCACAAGTCTCTCAAGATCTGTTTCTGTTCCTGCACTAGCTGTTGGACCAAAAATCTATGTATGCAGCCAGAAGTTCTGTTTTTGATTTCCTAGCCGAGACTATGGGTCTAAAGGGGGGGGGGGGGTCATTCCGGGTTTTGGGAATCTTGGGCATCTCAAACATGGCTGGAATTATAGGTGTCTCTACTTGTAAATAATCCAGTTCTGCCTTACTAATAATTCCATGAAAAAAGGAATCATTCAAAAACAGGTCAACTTTTGCATAAGCCATTTAGATTTCATTTTGGGATGCCCTTTCATATGTAGTGCTATCATTCAGAATGTCAAACATCTTAATAGTGTAATCTAACTGACTCATTATAACCAAACCCCCTCCCCTTGTCTGGCTTCATGACCCTATAGTGCTTGTTTTGCACTAGGTCACTCAAACATTTTCTCACTTCTGTTGTCAAATTATCTTGACATATTTCTAACGTTACAGATCCTCCTTATCTCCCCCTCACATAACCTTTCAAATGCAACTACTATTGGATTACTAAGGGGAATAAATGTGCTGTTTCTCTGTAGACCTGTTTAGTCCGTTGCGTGTGGTGTACCTCTTTCATCAAAGTGCAATCTCAAATTCAACTGTCTGGTGTATAATTTCAAGTTAAGTATCATTCTTTTTATATCAGTTTTAAAGCTTGGTATATAATTAAGACCCTTGCACAACACCCTTAAATGTGTTTCACTAGTTTCAAGATCACTCAGGTTTATACCCAGATATGTTGATACATTGACAGTGGAAACATGATTGTCTACCACATTAGAATCTACATACATTTTGTCACTTGTCATGTCCATAAAAAAATTGGTACATTCTTGAGTAGAGTCATTATCAGTGCTGAAATGTCCAAGAACAATTGCTTGATTACTTTTCAAGCCTCAGTTCCATCTCCCCCAACCTCTCCCCCTCCATCTCGGTCCCTGCACCGACCAATTCTTCTGCCTTCTCCAAGACTGCTGGCCTCTGTTCCTCAGTCGCTCTGATCAATGTACTTAGGGTGAATTCACTAAAAAATGTTCACCACTGCCAGCATTCCTACTTTCTGATTCAATCAGACCTGCGTTCTCCCCTCTATCATGATTAACATGTTGCATGGCCTCAGTTTGTGCTTGAGAATCAGTATCTTGTAAGGGGGGGTGGGGGGATAGATTATGCCCTGTGCTCAGCATATTCTTTGGCATCTCTATCCAATTTCTTAACTTTTCTACTGATATTGTCAGTGACATATTTGTCCACATCAATGAATACCCTGTTAAACTGTTCAATCCTCTGTTCAAATAACAAGTCACTAGTAATACTTTCATGCAATTCCAAAATACCTTTTTGCAAATCAGTCAACTTATGGTCATTCTCCTGAGTGATGATTCTCATGAGTTCCAACCCAATATTGACAAATAGCTCCATTAATTCCTTGTGCATCTGCGACCCATTTACTGTCCCATTTGGATATTTCTAAAGGCGCAAACCCTTTGGGACAGTTTTTTTTTTTTTTGCAACGGATTTGAGTAAAAATTTATTATACAACTGAATAGCCTTGAATTTCCTAGGCAAACGTTCAAAAGATTAAAATCTGGCCTTCCAGTGACAGAGCCTGCCTGTTGTTGCCTGCAGGCACTCTGCTATCTAAAAACACTAAGTCTTCCAATGAAGCAAAAAACAATGAAATAAAAAAGTCCCAACACAAACGTGGTTTTACCGATTTAATAGCACAATACACAAAGATCCCAACGACTGAGCGCTTTCACCATGAAAATGGCTTCATCAAAGTAATGTTGGTTGGTACAAACAACATTTAAATACCCCATCCCCTACCTGCTGACCAAGCCACATTAAATGACATCGCCACAAAAATTAAAAAAAACAGTTGATTATACATGAAATATAAAAACATGATTGAACCAAAATACAAGATAAAAATGCACTTTCACAATATGCTTGAAGATAAAAAGATAAAAAGTGTTGTGATGTTGATATACGTTGTTAAATATATAAAAAATAAATTTTATTTAATCACATTTGCTTTAGCCTTAAGTGTAGGAAGAATAGCAATACTGTCATTGAGGCCAGGTGGACGCATAGCATTTAACCTAAGTTGCCACATAGTCTCTACATTTTTCACCTTTAGTTTCAAGTCACCTCCTCTTTCACTACTTTTCACCTTGTCAATGACAAAGAAAATAAACTTTTTAAAGTTAGTACATCATTTTCTATGCCTATAGAGTGCATTGTGAGCATCTTTGTTTCTGATAGCCCTAAAATCTTCAGTAATCCTTTCCTTAAGTCTTCGTACATTTTTGCCCACATAAAAACTGGTACAGCTGATACAGGTGGCAACATATACTAACATGTTAGTGTTATAGCTGCACCTTCCCGGGCAGCTCAAAGAACGGCTGTAACCAGGTATGGACACATATGGGCCATCAATGATGTACTTACATACCCTATAGGTCCCACATTTGTACATTCTAGATATAAAAGACTTGCAACTAGAATTCTTCACAATGTCCTTAACATTTCGCCCTCGACTGTAAACTATCCTAGGTCTCAAGCCAAGAATTTCCTTACTTGCATCCTTAACACCAAAGTGCCATGCATAGTTGATGGCTGAAACAATATCTTGGGAGAGGTGACTGTATCTAAGGACCATTGTAGATGAACTATCAGACTGTTGTTGGGGTCGGTTTACTGGTAACCCAGCACAAAGTATAGGTTGGTAAAGGGTATCTCATCCCTACAAGTTGAAACAACTCACATTTAAAAGTATCAGAGTTACTCACCAGTCTCGACAGTCTGACCATCTGCCCCTTAATAATTCCCTTCTTCTGGTGATAAGGGTGACAAAAAGTTTCCTTCCTGTGGATACCACTTTCAAGAATCCCCTCATCAAAGTTCAAATGGATGTCTAAATAATTTATCTCACATGCATGCCAAAAGTTGGTGAACCTGAAAAAAGTAGTGGTGTTATATAAAAATTCAAGGAACTCAGACTCCTGTTCAGTCCCTTTCCATAGAATCAGAATATCATCCAAGAATCTGTTGTATAACAGGATCTTGGACATAAATTGAGATGTGAAGATATAATTTACTTCCCAGTATAGAGCACACTTGGCTCCCATGGTCACTCCTGCAATTTATTGGTAAATTCCCCCTACGAAGAGCAAAAAATTATTCTTAAGGACCAATTCCATTAGGTCAACCAACAAGTTAATCCTGTTCTTATTGCAAGTTTTGCTGTTAACTAAGCTTTCTCTACAGAAATCAAGGCCCTCCTCATAGGGTATGGTGGTAAATAAATGTATCACGTCTATGATAAGAGACGTGAAGGGCTCAGATAAATCAACACCCCTAAGTCTTTCTAAGCAACGCCATGAGTCCCTTAAAATATGTTCAGATTCCCCCAAAACTATTTTGGTAAAAGAATCCACAAAAGCTGCCAATGGCTCAGTTTTAGACCCCTTAGCAGCCCACAATGGGTCTAAAAGGGGGGTTACAAATAGACTTGTGTGTCTTCGGTATGCCGAGAATTACCAGAATAACAGGATGTGGAACAGACAGATACTTGTGTTCTTCCTCATCTAACATATCCTGAAATAGTGCATCTAACAAAAATAAATAAATTTTTGAATAGGCCCTGTTAATCTTATTGATACTGGCCTGCCTATAAGTAGACTGGTTATTTAAAATTTCAGACATCCTGAAGGCATAGTCATACTGTGACATAATGACCATGCCCCCACCTTTGTCAGGTTTCATCAAACGTAGCTCATGATTATTGGCTAAACTAAATAGTATCTCTCTCATCAGTGGCCAAGTTATCTTGAACTATTTTGTTTTTGTTAAAATTCAAAATCCTTCTCATTTCGGCTTCACAGAGCCTCTCAAAAACAAATCGGTCTACATTTGGAGGTGTTATGAATAAGCTACTTCTGTGCAATGAAACTTTGTCCCTGCTTAAAGAATTACCATTAAAAATAATTTTAAATTAAGCTGTCTAATGTATAATTTAAATTGATCAACACATCAGCAATATCCAAGGAAAAAGTACAGTTTTGTACCTACCATAAATGTAGATGTTCGAGGATCCACATTGCTGCAGTCCTAACTATTGGGGTAGTCCGCTGTCCAGTCGGCCCGAATACCAAAGTATATGGCTGACGTCGGTCACGGCGCATTAGACTGACGTCAGTACGTCAGGGTACTAATGCGCATGACCGACGTCATATCCTCAGTCTTTTCTTGCCCCAGATGTCAGAAGACCCTAAAAAGACAAGGCCAAAACCAAAACACACCAAACAT
Source organism: Protopterus annectens (assembly GCF_019279795.1). Taxonomy (NCBI): domain Eukaryota; kingdom Metazoa; phylum Chordata; order Ceratodontiformes; family Protopteridae; genus Protopterus; species Protopterus annectens. Next base: position 141,510,217 of record NC_056732.1, read on the forward strand.
ACCTGCACCAAAAATATATACAATATATACAAAGGTACCAGAATAAAATCTCACCTACACAACCACCCCTAAACACAGAGGGGAAGGAGGGAGGGTAAATTGGACTGCAGCAATGTGGATCCTCGAACATCTACATTTATGGTAGGTACAAAACTGTACTATGTTCTTCATTCCACATTGCTGCAGTCCTAACTATTGGGTAGAATCCCAAAGCAGAGGTAAGGGAGGCTGGCAAATCATAAGGAAGCAGGAGCTGATAACATGCCTTGCAAAATAGCTGTGGCAAAACCAGCCCTAGACTTAGAGTAGAGAGGAAGGTGGTAATGCTTAGAGAAAGTATGCACTGAACTCCAAGTAGCTGCCTCCAAAATATCCTTAGTTGCCACCCCTTAGAAATGCTGTTGAAGTGGCAGTAGCCCTAGTGGAATGAGGCCTAATCCCAGCTGGAATCTCTTTGCCATGATGGGAATAACAAAATGCAATGCAAAACCCAATCCACCTAGAAATAGTTTGTTTTGACACAGGCTTGCCCTCACGAACTCAAAGCAAAAGAAACAAACAACTGCTGAGACTGCCTAAAATCCTTAGTCCTGCTTAAATAATAACGTAATTGCCTGTGTACATCTAAAGTGTGCAAAATCTTTTCCCCTTTATTTTGGGGATCTGCATAGAAAGTAGGCAAATGAATAGTTTGGTTTAAAGCCACACTAGAAACCACCTTAGGCATAAAGGAAGGATTAGTACGTAATGATACCCTATCCTTATGAAAAATCAAAAAAGGCTCAACCGCCATAAGGGCCTGTAACTCAGAAACCCTTCTTGCAGAAGTAATGGCCAACAAAAAAGCAGTCTTCCATGACAAGTATTTCAGTTCAGCAGTAGCCGCAGGCTCAAAAGGTTGTAGAGTAAGTTTCTCCAACACAAAATTGACATCCCAAGCAGGAGTAGGAGCTCTACGTGGGGGTCTTATATTCTTTGCCCCTCTAAGAAATTGCTTGAACAAAGGATGTGAAAACAATGGTGGGTCACAATCATAGTGAGCTGAAATTGCTGCAGCATGAATCTTAATGGAAGAGAAAGACAAACCTTTGTCCAATAACTCAGTAAGATATTGAAGAGCCACACTCAAATTAGGCTCCAAAATCTCCAAATTCTTTGCTGCAGTCCAAAATAAAAATCTCTTCCATTTTTCTGCGTACACTTTCCTTGTACTAGGTCTTCTGGCTTCCATAATCACATTTAAAACTTGTTGAGGAAGTTGAGACCTGCTGTCTTTCAAAACAGAATATGCCAGGCTGTTAGATGAAGAGTTTGAAGCTTGACATTGAGCAGATGACCGTCCCTCTGAGACAATAGGTGTGGAATCAAGGGTAAAGGCCATGGAGGCTTCCTTACCAGACTCCTCAGTAATGGGTACCAGTGCTGCCGAGGCCAATCTGGAGCTATTAAAATCATCCTTGGCTTGTCTTGTCTGACCTTTAGAAGCACCTTTGGGAGAAGAGGCAGAGGTGGAAAAGCATACACATGAAGATTTTTCCAACTGAAAGAAAGAGCATCCACTTTCCAAGCTGTGTGATGAAATCCCTTCGTGCAAAACTTTGGCAGCTGGTGGTTTAGCGGAGAAGCGAACAGATCTATGTCTGGAGTTCCCCATGACACTGTCAATTTTTGAAATACATGAAGATCCAGTTTCCACTCGTGGGGATCCATGATTTGTCTGCTTAACACATCTGCTAAGGAGTTCTGTGCTCCCGGCAGAAACCTGGCCTGAAGAGTTAGTTGCAAGCTGAGCGCAGTCTCCCATAAAATCACTGCTTGTCTGCACAACGGGTAAGAATGTGTTCCCCCTTGTTTGTTGATGTACCACATGACAGTTGTGTTGTCTGTTAGAATCAACACCTGCCCTGGAAGAAGTAACTCCTTGAAAGCCATTAATGCAAACTGGACTGCTAACATCTCTTTCATGTTGATATGTAGATGCTGTAGTCTGGCAGGCCACTTGTCTTGTATCCACTTTCCATCTAGATGAGCTCCCCAAGCAATGTCTGAGGCATCTGTCGTTAGAATCTGACTTGCCTCTGGCCGGGTCACAGAGAGTCCCTTGTTTAGGTGACATTCCTGAGCCCACCACAAAAATTCCTTTTGAATGCAAGGTATTATTTGAATGACAGTGTCCAAATCCTGGCAGTGCTGTGTCCATAGATTTTGAGATACCATTGTAGCTTCCTCATATGCAGTTTGGCATTGGGAAGCACCAGAATACAAGATGCCATGAACCCTAAGGCTTGAAGGACTGTCCTTGCAGTCAGCCCGGACTGAAGAGATAATTGATGGAAGTAACTGGAAAGATTCTTTTGTTTGTCCGGGGTTAAAAAGGCCATCTGGGCTGCTGTATTCAGTCTCACACCCAGAAAGCACATGTCTTGAGAGGGTACTAGACTGGACTTTATTTCGTTCACAGAATACCCTAGGCATCTTAGCACTGCTATGACATATTCCAAATGCTGTAGAAGGTCTTCCTTTTCTTGAGCCAGAATCAGGCAGTCGTCCAAGTAAGGATAGATTTGAATTCCTTTCAGCCTGAAGTAAGCTATCACTGGAGCCAGAACCTTTGTGAATACTCTGGGCGCAGTAGATAAGCCAAAGGGCAATGCAGAGAACTGATAATGAGAATTTCCAGCTCGAAAACGCAGATACTTTCTGCAACCCAGCCTTATAGGCACATGAAGGTAAGCTTCCTTGAGATCTAAAGTTACCATCCAGTGATCTATGCCCAGCAGAGGTAAAAGCTGTTGTAGCGTCAACATTTTGAACTTTGGAATGTCCAGATAAGTGTTGAGGATAGATAAATCCAAAATTGGTCTCCACGTGTTCCCCTTCTTTGGTACTAGGAATAGGCGAGAATAAAAGCCTAGGCCCCTTTCTGGCACAGGAACTGACTGAATGGCTCCTATTTGGAGCAACAGAGAAATTTGCTTGTGAGCCTCTGTTCTTTGTAGAGGAGGAATGTCTGGCATGCCTTTGAAAGGAGGCAAGGTATGGAAATAAAACCTGTAACCGTGGTGAATGATATCCAGAACCCATTTGTCTTGGGTAATTAAATCCCAATTTTCTTTGAAAAGAAACAGCCTTCCTCCTAGAGGTGCCGCCAGGCGAGAATGTACTGGCAGCTGAAAAGGCAGGTCATTGGGTCTGCTTACGAAAGGACTGACCCCTGCCCTCACCAGAAGTCTGAGCAGGTGAACTCCCTGCCCTAGGCCTAAAAGAACCTTGAGCTCTGCCCCTACCACGTCTAGACCTACCCCTAGACTGGGAATCATAAGCAGGATAAGTCCACCCCTTAGTAGGCCAATTTCTACTAAACTTCGGAGGCTGCACCTGCAAAAAATCCTTAACAGTTTGCATAGACTTAGCCTTGTCCTCCATTTTCTTTAAAACTGCTTCCACAGGCGAACCAAACAACACATCAGACTGTAAAGGAGCATCCAAAATCCTTGTCTTAACATGCTCAGCTAAGTTCTGATCTCTCAACCAGGCGTGCCTACGAAGAACAGAACCAGTGGCAGCCACCCTCGAGGAGGCCTGCACAGCATCAAAACCACACTGCAAAGAATGCTTTCCCACTTGTTCAGAAACATGAACCAAATCCTGCAGCTCTTTACACTCAATACCTTCAGCCAGAGCATCCACCTTAGACTTCAATTGTGAAAGGAGATAATTCTGATATTTTAACATATGAAACTGACAATTCAACGCCCTCATGGCTAAAGTGGAAGAAGTGTACACTTTCTTTCCCCATCTATCCAAAGCCCTTGCCTCTTTATCAGGAGGAACAGGATTTTTAACCACAGAAGCCTTCACACCTTTAGGCCCCTGAGAGACAGTTTCTGGGTCCGCCCTAGGACCCTTAAAAAGATACTTATGGGCGTCAGGCACCCTATAGTACCTATCCGGTTTAACTGGGGCAGGAGGCAAAGAATCAGGATTTAGTGAAGCCTCTGCAAAAACATCTTCTACCACATTCAGAACAGGAGGTATAGCTAAAGGCCTATGCTGGGGTAAAAACAAGAATTCTCTAAGCCTCTTCCTGGAATCAGAGAAATCTTGACCTTCCCATTTAAAATGCTCCCTCATGGAATGCAGAGTCTCTGAAAAAGAAAAATCCTCAGGAGGCGAAGCTGAAGGAGTAGAATCATCCACATCAGAATCAGAATAAGGAGGATACTCCTGCAAGTCTTCAGCAGAAGACTCAGAAGCCTCCGAACATTGCTCAAAACTCTCAAACTCAGGTTCCACCCTAGGCCTCTTATCAGGAGGGGGCATAGAACCTCTAATCATAGTAATCAAATCCTCTGCCATTTTTAGCATATGCTTCTTAGGCAAAGACCCTGAAACACTCGGAGAAACCCCCACTGAAGCTAAAGTAGGCCTGCCTCTAAAAGAAGCCTTGGCAACAGAAGGCGAGGCCCTAACCACCTTAGGAAGAGAGGGAAGAACAGCCACCTGAGAAGCCCCTTCAGCCTGGCCTACTTCCTGAGAGGACACATCCTGCAATAATAAAGTTTCTCCCTGAGACTCCAAAGAAACTCCTGGCAGAACCTCCGGCTCCACTGAGTTTCTAAAGAACCGACGTCCGGGACTGTCGGTTCTTCCCCTAGGCTTCGCTGCTTTGTCCTTGCGCTTTTGGCTGAAGCGGGCGCCGGAGCATCCGACGGCATTTTATAATTACAACGCTTCCCAAACACTAACCTGGCACAGTCTAACCTTCTCTTAATAGTGCGTTTGTTAAATCTAGCACAAGAGCGGCATCCAACAACGCCGTGCTCAGGCCCTAAACAAGGTATACACAAAGTATGGTAATCCCTATGAGGTATCTGTTTCCCACAAGAAATACAGTTATTCACTTTTTCTGACATCCGGTTAAATACTGAGGCAAGAAAAAAACAAAATATTCCCCAACGGGGTACTTAGCCAACTTTGATTCGGTCTGAAACTCTGACTTCAGAAACTTTCAGAACGCCAACCTGCACTCGCAAAATTGCTTCTGCATCGGACCATGCGGCAAAAAAGACTGAGGATATGACGTCGGTCATGCGCATTAGCACCCTGACGTACTGACGTCAGTCTAATGCGCCGTGACCGACGTCAGCCATATACTTTGGTATTTGGGCCGACTGGACAGCGGACTACCCCAATAGTTAGGACTGCAGCAATGTGGAATGAAGAACATCTCAGGGACAAAAGTTGTACCCTTGCTCAATAAACTGTGATGAACATTGTTAATAGTCATTGCAGTATAATTGTACATAGCAAAGTCATCTTTCTTAAATATATCACAACGTGAGGGTTCAACAGGTACATCACAATCAACAAAGAACTCACAGTCACCCAGTACTTCATCCGAGTATAAACTCCCACTGTCCAATGATACACTTAATTGGGCCCTTGGCCCCTGTTGTTCTTGTAGTGGTAACTCTTGTTGTAATAATTCCCATTGTTGTGTAACCTGCTGTTGTTGTATTGAACCCCCTTCCCTCTGTTCCTCAACCTCTTGAACTTTCTCAGCCCGTCGTTCTCCTCAGAAAAATGCCCATTATTTAATTCAGACACCTCAATATTGTCAATAGACCCAGTCTGAATCGGACCCACAGAGAAACCCACACCCCTCTTAGGGTCCTTTGCACCAAAAGGGTATGCACTGTCATTTTGATAGTCATTCATGTCCCTAATCAATTTTTTACGTTTAGTGTTTATACCGTTTTTCACAAAGTTATCAGCATCCTTTAAAATCTGGTTTTATTTATTAAGATATTCGCTAAACAACAAATCCTTGACAATATTCTGATGTATAACATTCAGTTCATCCTCCAGGATTGCCAACCTAGAAGTATTGTGCTTTATAATAATTTTTAACATGTCCAAACCTGTATTGTTGAAAAGTTCAACAAGTTCACTGTAAGCAGGGGAACTAACCTCAATTCCCATGGGCAGCTTCCATATCCGAAGACCTTTAGGAACCTGCTTTAATTACATGGATTTGTTCAGAAAGGCATTATCCAGCTGAAGACTTTTAAACTTTTTTACTGTTTTCTCAAAAGAATCCAAATGCTTGCTCAAAGTGGGCCGCTCGTTTCTCTCCTCATTCAAGTCCGAGAAACTTGCTGTGGACAACCTAAGCCATTCACCAAAGTCCTGCCCTTGAGCAGACTGCTGTTGATTGGATTGGCCTGCTATCTGCCTGCTATCTGTGCTATCTAACTTTGGAGTTTGGAACAAACCATTTATGTCCCTTCTCACTGGGGGGGGGGCATTTCTTCCTGATGCCTCCATTGCCATAGGAGTGTGCAAAGTAAACATATTCGTTTGTGTATTATTCATGGATTGTGGAATATTGTCACCACAATTAGTGACCAATTTAGACAGTTCCTGCACTGCCAACGTTAATTCCTTGATGAGTGCTTCCATAGTAGTATCTCCCAGCCTCAAAGCTTCCAGGAACCAGGACACAAAACTTCCACAACATTGCAAAAATGTAGAAAAACAAATACCTGCTTAGCTGTGAAGCAGTAATACCACTTTATTTGCAATAAAAACAAATAAAAATAGATAAAAAAACACTTGAACTAAGGGCTTTCCCCCTTATAGGGCTTCTTCAGTCAACGTGTTAAACTAACACTCATTTTTTATTTCCTATGCAGCATGACATCATAACCTGAGAAAACGCCCCCTAAAAAATACATTCTTAAGTGTCTCATCTAATTGCAGTATACACATAAAATTTACTATCCAACTGATGGTTAATGAAAAATAAAAAAAAAATCACAGACTCTGCACGTCTCTCTTTTACCACAGTGTAATATAAACACTAGTAAAATATATGCATACAGAATGAACATCTTAAAAAGTTGTTTCAATTCTTCAAATTTCCTTGCCTGCTCTCCCCGACTAAGTTAACAAAAATAAATAAATAAATAAAACGATCGTGACATGAAACTCTCAATGTTCACCGTGTGGCTGCTTAAGAGTACAAACACCTTCTTTTAGTGACCGCTGTTTACAGGCTACAGGAGTTCAATATCCACACCACTGAATCCCAGTAAGTGATGTGGTGATCCCACCACTCTCAACCAATAAATGTGATGACCCACAACTGGACCACTAATCAAGGAGCCTCAATCCTCACCAGTGGGGGTATACACTGAGAGGATAGCAAGTACACACACAGTATTTGCAGATGCAGCTCTCTGCATTGAGTGCAATTTCACTTGAGCACACACAGAGACCACAGTCAGTCCAAGACTGGTTTATCCCTCTTTCTCCAGATCCCCAATAAGACTCCCCACTGACACAACTATAGAGTGGAGATCTCAGCTAAGTGGACAAGCCAAGATATCCAGCACCCTCTCTGTCCAACCAGTGTTTCATATGTCCCTGTCAAGTAGCTGACACACGCTCTTTGAGGAAAGGCTGGCACAGGTTTACTAGCTATGCCCCCTTTTGCCCATACTATAAGGCGGTTATCACTGCCACCATCCAACTCCTTATCAGCTACTTTAAGGCCCTTAACAATGGGTGTCCAATCTTACTGTGTAATATTAATATTAATGCAAATGGTAGTTTCACTAAGAGCAAGGCTATTAGAAGTGGCCTACACAGTATCACCAAATAAATATGCAAGTACTCGCAAAACTTAAAGATCTCTACTCAGATCAGCCACAATGAAAGGTTTAAATGTATTTAATAATAACAGAACAAGACAATACTGAATATATATTCACGGTGACATCAGAGTTCAAAATCACAGGAAATATTTAAAAAAACATTGCAGGACAGTCTCAAATAAATAAAGAAAAATATCTAAACTAAGCTTTACTACATTCTTGACTATCTAAGAGAATTATACTCTTCCCTAGAAACTTACTTACAGAGCAAGGCAGATGTGGTGAATGGATCTTCTAGTCATTGTCAAGTCGAATACAGAATACAAAATGCTGTGTTGCTCTCAGAGTTCTCAAATTAATATCTCAAATATTACTGCTGGGATAGCTTGCAGAATGACATCATTTCTTGTCATCTTGCTCTATCCTAGGTGAAACCCCACTGCTGGAAGATAGCAGTATTTAGCATCTACCTGTGAAAATACACAGATTTTAGATCTTTGGCAGATGCTGGATGTCATAGAACAATAAAACACTTCCAAGACAATACAGAAAGTTCCCTAGTGTGGACATTCTCTAGCCGCCATAATGTAACTTAATTTCAGCTATTTTTTCTGAAGTTTGCTAGAATGAAGTTAACCTCATGTGTTCCAGTTTCCACTATTAAAATATGTACATTTAAACAGTTACAATAGTGCATGTACATTTCTGTTCTATTCTAGTAGGGCATGCTGTGGTTACATTTTAAGCGCAAGTACTCTACAAAATATCTCTTCAGCAAACATGTCTGTACAAACCAACTTATATGACATACAGTTCTAATACATTTGTAACACAAGCATCTTGTATAGATCATGTTGATATTCACAAATGACATATAATTATTAACAAAATTCCAGCTAGCTGGGCTGACAGTATCTCCCTTTGTCACAACCTCAAAGCCTGCAAAAAGCAATGACAGGAGCAAGGCATTTGGTGAATACCTTTGGAGCAGTAGAGAGACCAAAGAGCAAAGCAGAGAACTGAAAATGCAAGGAAGAGACAGAGAATCGTAAAAAAAAAAAAATCCTGAAAAAAACAATGGGAATGTGAAGGTATGGATCCTTGAGATTCAGGGACACCAGAAAGGCCAAAGGAAGTAGGAAAGGAAAGTCTGAAGGGATAACAGCTGAAATGAAGAAATCTTGAGAAAGGTGTTTGCAGAAAATTGGTCTCCATGTACCCTTCCCTTTCACATTACCAAAAACATTCTGGAGTAAAAACCTTTCCCTACCTGGGTGGGAGGCACAGCTTAAATGGTACCCCAATACAAAAAAGAACGGTGAGGTAGAAGAAAGCCTGAAAAGGAACGAAGGGACTTCCAAACGAAGAAATATCCATGATGGATAATGGACAGACACCAAGAGTATGAAGTGATCCGCAGCCAATTTGGCAGAGAAAGAGAAAAGCAGCAGGACAAGGGAACCTGGCTGAGGGAAGGGGGAAGCAAACCATCAAACAGAACAAGGCTTGTCCTGAAAAGAAGATTTCTGGGAGGCAGCAGTTTGAGAAGACTTAGCAGGAGGCACACACTTAGAACCTTTCATCTCCTTAGGAGGATGGTGAGACTGCCCATGAAAATCAGACTTGGAAGGATAGTTCTTCTGAAACTTAGGAACAGAAGAAATACAAATATGTTTCAGATTCTGCAAGGCTGTGCCCTTGTTCTGGAAAGACTTGAAAAGGTTAGCAGCAGAAGATCCAGAAAGACTTTTGTTATCCAAAGGAGCATTCAAAAGTTTGGCCTTGATGTCATCATGCAAAGCCTGAAGGCAAAGCCAAGAAAAATGCCTCATAGCTGAGTCAAAGGCAGCAGCCCTGGAGGAGGCATAAGTTGCATTATAACTACATTTGATTGAATGGCAAGCAATTTGTAGAGGCCACCAGGGAAAGGGGCAATCCTTCCCCACAGAGTCAGGAAGGTCAGAAACCACCTTAGAGATCTGAGAAAGGACAGACGAAACATACCTGGTCATAGGAGTCTGGTAGTTAGTGACAAGGGGGTAGCAGTGTAAACCTTCTTGCCTAAGCTTTCCATGGCTATACTATCACTTATCAGAAGGTAGAAACTTTATGGAAGGCAATAACTTGGATGGCTTTTTCAGAAGAGACTCACACTACAGAAGGGTCAGCACAAGGGCATTTATAATGAAATTTCACTCCTCAGGTACCTTGTAAAACCCATCTAGCTTTTCAGGTGTGGGAGGCTGTCAGTCAGGTGCTACAGAAGCTGCAGAAAAAGTATCTAAAAGGGCAGCCAGACAAGGAAGACCAGTAGAAGGTTTGGGAGACTATCTGAAGGAGCTCATAATACTTTTTTGAACATCAGAGGATATCAAAGAAGTGGGAACAATCCCACTTAAAATAATCCATCATGTGGGCAATGGTATCCTCAAAGGAGAGCTTTTTCATAGGAGAGCCAAGGGGGAAGGGAATTGGAAAGAATATGCTAGAGATTCTTCCGAAGTCCACATTCTCATAAGAGGAATCAAATTCCCTAGGCCTCTTGACTGGAGACTGGGGGAGTAGGAACAGTGACCCCTTGAGGTGGCTTCAAGGCCATCAAAGCATTAAAAAAACCCTGAGTGAAATCCTGCCATTCACGCTGGGGATCCTTCACAACAGGGAAAATATGCTTTGTTTTTTGTTTCTTTTTCTGTGGGACATCCACCTGAAACATCTTCAGAGGATCAGACCCTTGATGCGACTCTTTAGTTTTAGAAATCTCCTCACTCAGTAAAATCTTTGGAATCCCCCTCAGTCCTTGGGATATTATCAACAGAGGTTCCCCTCAACACCAGGTACGGATATTTGGAAAATACCACAAAATATAGCCAATGCCGAAAAACTCACAGACCATGAAAAACAAAGGTTTATTGAAACTTCTCCCTAGCGTCATATTTTGTGGTATTTTCTCATAATTTGTTTTCTACTGGTTGTCTTTCCTACAGATGTTTGGAAAGCCTCCAAGGATGTGCTAGAAAGTGGATTATGCCAGCCTCTGATGAGATCACGGCAGAGGAATATGAAGGAAGCACTGGATTACATTCAGTAGTTTCACCAGTCTCAAGAGAAACATGTGGGGGAGGCTGGACAGCAGCCAGATCAGGCCTGATTTTTTGGCCTTTTCCTTGACAGACATTTGGTTCTCTGGATGGGAGGATTCTGCCATAGCCCCCTCAGCCAACAACTTAACATGTTGATTCTTAAGGTATATGGACAAAATGAGAGGTGACTACAAAGAGTATTAGGTACATATGCCTAGCAGATAAAGCACTGCATATGATCATGGGAAACACCCAAACAAGAAAGACAAGAATCTGCCTCCCACACTGACATTTTCCATTTCTAGATGACATTAACACAACAACAAAGAATAAGAAAAGGAACACAAGAAGCTTCAATGGACACTTATCTGAAAAAATGTCTAGGTAACCAGCGCAGCAGAGGGGCATTTAGACAGATGTTTGATAATGAAGTCTGGACTGGCAGCAAAGATGTTCTGAGTGTGTGCATCCATATGTCACCTTTATGCCCTATGTCTTGCATGGGGAGCATACATGAGGCGTACAGCACCTTTAAGAATTAAAGGCTTTTGCATACTCTCCAGATGTTGGGCTATCCTTGGCAGGAGATCCTTTAGGTAAAGAATACTGCAACAGTGTGATATGGAAGTACATCTTCATTGATCTTCTGTGGGCTTTGAAATGAAAATAAGCAGATTAAGAATCCTGCACATCCAAAGTGATTAGGTGTGTTTGTAGCAGTACATCAGGTAAGCTGGTTTTGATGTTTCAGTGCAGTTATGAAATGACGGATATTCTTCCTTTGAACAGATCTCATTTTTCTTGTGAAGTTTGAGAGGTTTAAGCAGTTTTGTTTGTGGAATGTATGAATACACACCAGACTGCTGTTGATCTAGTTTGTATGAGGACAGAGTTTGATGAAATTTCGCTTTGGTATAGTTTGGAGCAAATGTAGAAGGAACAACAGATTGGTTTACAATGCTTTGCTTTGTAGGTTATCTAGTGTGAAGGCTGCCAGCCTAGCTAGATAGAATAATAATTCTGTCATTTGCAAATATTAATGTAATCCACAGGCTTGTTCTACAAATGTAAAGAGAACTCTATGTTATGATTCAACTATATGTTGCATTGAGCTTCAAAAATGTTACCACACTGCACTCTGCTGGAAGAAAGCTGATAAGTCAAGCATTGTATAACTTTGATATCAAGCTCGAAGACAGGATGTCTGGGCCAGGAAATTCTTTCTATTGTCTTGATTTAAGAGATAATTACTAAATTTTACATGTAAAATGTCTTTTATTGCTGTGGCTTCCTACAGATGCAGATTGCAAAAAGAAATGTAAATTCTGAGTTTCTGTGAGCCTGGGAAACTAAATCAGAACCATTAAGAATGATGCAATCTGAAATGACTCAGCATTGCTGTGTTATCAATTCAAGGACAGAAAGAAAGGAGAGCATTTTGGATTTTGTCTGAAGAGCATCCACTCACCAGCACTTGCTTGCTCTGTATGTAAGTAAGATATTTATTTAGAACATTGATTTCTCTTAGAGACAGATAGAAATAGCCAGATTAGTCTAGCTGTTTTCTATATTTATGTCAGACTATTCTACAGTATTATTTTAAATGTTTCATGTGATCTCTGAACTCTGTAATGTCATTGTGTTGAAGTAATAAGATTTGTCTTGTGTTTTTATTATTTACTATTAAATATTTTATGATTGAGTAAATATTCAACATTTGAGATTGAACCTACGTTGGTTGAACTATTAGCTAAGGGATTGACTTTTGTGCCTGCACGTTTTGCAGACACTACTAAGACTTTAATGGATTTTAAAATGTATATAAGGAAACTCAATCTAGCTGTACTTCTTGGTAATAAGGACTGTCCTGATTCTGCTTTTAAGATTCCCAGTACATTTAACCCACCTACATACCCATTGATTGCTTTGTTTGACTGAATGTGTGAGTTGGACATCAGATCACTTGATAAGGATAATAACAAACAAGCAATACACAGAAATAATTATAATGTGTCAAGATCTGAATGGGCAGCCTTGAATGACTTATGTAAACTCCCAGTCAGGATGATGAAACCAGACAAGGGGGGTAGGCTGGTACTGATGGATTCGCATATGTATAGGCAGAAAATGAAATGGGTATTAATGACCGAGACTTACGATAAAGTTAGTTTAAATGAAAATAATACAGCATATAGACATAATAAGTCATATTTCAATGACTTATTCACTGAGGCAACTATAGATGTGAACCTTTACAACCACCTAACAATGTTAGCCCCTAGAACACCTATTCTGTTTGGCATCCCAAAAATCCACAAAAGTCTAGTCAACCCACTTATGAGTCCATTAGTGGATGCCAGGCAATCTATTACTTACTGTAGTGTTAAAGCCGTAGACACTATTCTGAAAAAATACATTGGCCAAGAACAAGAAATTTGTAAAGACTCTTGGTCTTTTTTGTCTAGACTGAACAAACTAGAATTTAAAGGAGAGTATAACTTTCTAACAATTGACATTAAGGATTTATACACATCAATTCCACATGTAAAAGGTATCAAATGGGTCTCATATATGCTGAGACTGAGGGGTGTGCACCACAAACAGAAGTCACATTAGTCAAGGACTTTATTGGATATTATCTTGACTAACAATTACATCATTTTTGATAATGAAATCTATTTGCAAAAAATCAGGGTGGCTATTGGTTCACCTTGTGGAGCAAGCTTTGCCAACTTGGTCATGGCTTATTGAGAGTTAGAATATATTACACAGAACAGAGAGATTAATGAACAGATTTATTTTTACACGAGTTTCCTGGATGACATTTTTATCATCTTTAAAGGAGACGAAAGAGATGCTTTAAAATTAGGTATTTCAACAATACAACTAGTTTTTTGCAATTTACTTACACTTTTCACCAAGACAACATGGCATACTTAGACACTGACTTGAGGAAAGATAGAGTCCATGGGAAAGTCTTATCTAAGATTTACAGGAAAAGTACCTACTCGAATGCCTTCTTGCATTATACCAGCTCACACCCATTCCATCAGAAACGGTCAGTTATTAAAGACCAACTTGTAAGAGCAGCAAGGGTGGTTTCAGTAGAGGAAAAATTTGTGGAAGAATTTTCAATATTCAGGGGTATGTTCCTCAGGAGAGGTTACCCTGATTCAGGAGTTAACTGAAGAAGTACAATCTAAAAGAAATAGAGGTTTTTATAAACCACTTCTTCTTCTTTTGGCTTTTCCCGGTTAGGGGTCGCCACAGCACAACTCCGGTCCGCTAATGATTGGCAGTAGATTTTTAAGGTGCCAGCCCGACGCCCAATCTTCAACAAAGGCACGCCCATTCACGCATGTCTTTCGAATGTCACTCGACCATGGGGAGGACATGCAGACTCCACACAGAAGGCGCTCCAGCCGAGAATCGAACGGGAGAACCTCTTGCTGTGAGGCAACAACGCTACTGCTGCACCACCACGGCTTGAGTGCACAGTGACATACAGATTGAGTTAAACCAAAGTGATGGCAATACCAATGTAGTTTGCCCCACCATGAACACTAAAGTTCTCATTGAGTTTCATCATAACTTTTAATATAGATGCATTAGACAGCAAAAACATTCTAAACAAAAATTGGAACTTGTTGATGGGTGACCAAGACCTGTTAAACAAGTTAGGGGAGTGTCCCTCAGTGTTTTTGTTTTGGGTGGGGGGTGCAACCTGAAGAATTTGTTGGAAAACAGCAACCCTTGTTCAGTGAGACTCCCAGGTATGTATAAGTATGAAATGTGTAGGTTTTGCAAATACATGGATATAAGCTAAAGCTTTATTGTAAGAAATATAAGATACTTTACAACTAAAAAAATTTACTGTAATTCTAGGATGATTGTCTACCTAGCCCAATGTCAATCTTGCTCAGCTTTCTACGTCAGCAAGACCGACTGTAAGTTGAAAGAAGGTGTCTATGAACACATTTATATCATGAACAGGGGCAAGCTTGAAAATGCCTTTGCTAGGTACACATCCTCTAGTCAAACACATACTTTTAAATTCAGGGCCACTGACCAAATAACTATGGACATCAGGGGTGGACCCAGTTCTTTATTATTAGAAAAACTTGAATTGATGTGGCAAATTTGTTTAAATGCTTGTTGCTACCCAGGATTAAACGAGATGTGTTCTATTTTATGTCTTTTAAAACTGAAGAGTTTGTTAAGATAAAGGATACATATTTGCCTACATATACATAAAAAACAGAGTAAAGGTTACACTTTAGCTTGTTATAGAGCTACCACAAGAATTTTGTTGTTGTGCTGCTATGTATTTTGAATTTTTTATTATTTCTAGTTGAAGTAATTTTAAATGTTTTCAAGCACACAGAGGGATACATTTTTGGAAGGAAGTGTGTAGTCATTACCCTAATTTGATCATGTGACTTTTTTGAAGTTGTATTTAAGTTGAGATGTTTTTAGACATTTTTATCTGAAGAAGTCCTGGTTACTAATCGGACGAAAAGCGCTTCATTGAATAAATTCTATGTGGACTACTCCTTTGGTTGTTTTTGTTTCTTTCTTTGGTTTGTTTGGATTTTTGGCTTCCTATGTTTTAAAACAAGTCCTTTGATCCCTAAAGTGTTTCTAAATATCTCTTAACAAGTAAGACCTTTCTACATAGTTAAGTCTTACTTTGTCAAAAAGAATACAAAACAAATGGATTTAACCTCAGTGGGGCTACCTCTGCAGAAGGCTGAATGACCTTAGTTTCCAAGACATTTAGCAAGTCCTGCTCAGTGAATATACATTTCTACATTTTTTTCAAAAATGACAGCATGATGAATGAGAATTCAGTGGTAGTTTTAGTAGCAATCCATATTTTTTCTATTTCTGTTCATGGTTTCCAATTTCCCCCCCAAAACAATCTAAAATGCAAGACCTTCTCTCTCACTGTACCTTTATGACACTCAGTTTTCATTCTCAGAATAATTCCAACTCTCACATTTATCATGATATGAAATATTTTCTACTTCCATCACAATATTTCATCAAGGTTATACATTTACTGATATGACCTCATTCTCAAAAGTTATTGATACAAAGGAAAAATCTGTTGGTTTTATTGACTGAAAAGTTTTCACAAATGTGCATTACATACCTTTCTCTACTTAATAATTTCAATCTCATTTTCTCCTTCAAATGCTTCAATATAGCAATTTTAAAACAAAGGTTATCAGGTACCAAAGAGAACTAAGAATCAAAACCAAAAGTACCCAGGGGAAGTCCAAGCCAGCACTGGTATTCACAAACTTTAATCCACCCACATAAAACACAGTATACTCATAAATGCATACACTGTATTAAATAGCAGTTTTGTCAAAGTTCCATAGACTTCATCAGATGCAGAACTGTTCCAAGAATAAATGGCAACACGAATAGCTGAGATAGAAAGAATGCACCCGAACCTCATTAATACTCCTCTTTCCCAGTTTCCCTGTCAGTCCTTGGTTCCTAATCCCCCAGTCTGTGCGTTCTTTGTATCTCAGCTATTCGTGTTGCCATTTATTCTTGGAACAGTTCTGCATCTGATAAAGTCTATGGAACGTTGACGAAAACGCTATTTAATACAGCGTATGCATTTATGAATGTACTGTGTTTTACATGGCTGGATTAGTTTGTTAATACCAGTGGTGGCTTGGACTTTCCCTGGCTACTTTTGGTTTTGAATTTTAAAATTGTAGTAAACCATTTCAAGGCATTCAATGTGATTCTCAGTTATGCAATGAAATTCTTTTTTGCACATTCTGTATTGTTTTACGGCTGACAAATGGATTTCCTGAAATATTATCTTGAGCTCCATGCAGCCAGCAGCTACAATCACTATTTCCTGAGGTGATACAAGGTGCAATATGGTACCATCTCCAGCTTTGTCTTGAATCTTCCAGTTTGTCAACAAATATCTCAATAGTCCTCACTAACAAATTATGCTTCAGTTATCATAGTGGTTTACATAAAACTATAAAAACAATGTAGTTTATTCTTCCTAATAGGTAGAAAAAAGTTCCACTGTATATAATGCATTATTCTTACCTGTTTGCTGATATTTTCTGCAAATATTGGAGATATTTTCTTTAATAGTGTGAACAAGTCTCTATAAATTTCACTTTTCCTGTCATAGTCAATGGTTTCTTCCTCTGTCTTCTTTCCCTGCAAAACAAGAAACTAATTAGGTAAATCAGATGTCCCAGATGGTGTATGCTTTCATTTTACTAATAATATGCAAAAGCAGTTTCACAGTTTGCAAGTATAATTCCACAAAGTATGAAACAGTTGCAGATACAAGAACTCAACTAAAAATACATTTGTGTGCAGCAGATCTTAGTACAGAGGTCATTAAAACCACAAATCATAATATTTTAGTTTTATCCATATTATCCATGCCTCTTTACAGCCAGAAATTATAAAAAGCATTGGGAGCGTTTTTGTGAGGAACCAACATGGGCCTTCTACTGGTCAGATACTGCTTTTGGCTGCGAGAGATATAGATATAAATGTATTTGGGCTAGTACTACGCAAAATAAACTGTGGCAGGCAAAAGTCCTGCTTGTTTGTGCTCATCTAAAGTGTTTGCAATCAAATCCAGTCAATGCAGAGAAAACCATATCATATTATCCTCAAATACCTACAGCTTAAATCATCATCATCTACCCTCTTTTTTCCCTTTTCCTACATGGAGTCAAGGTGTCGTGTCAACTGTCGCCATCTCTCCCGATACAATAAAACCCTTCTACCTTCTTCAACAGTCATGCCTGTAACAGATCTTCTCTCATATAATCTGTACACCTCTTTGCTGGGTGCCCTCATTTCCTCTTGCCTACTTCCAGTCTGTTCCAAAACTTTAACAGACTGTCTTCTGATTTTCTGCACATGTGCATGGACCACAGTAATTCACTTCAACTTCCTCTGCAATTTGAGCTACTTTGGCTTCTGTTCTAATGTCCTCATTTCTTGCAATACCACAGTGTGCATTCTACCACCCATTTCAGGCACTTCATCTCTATCACTTCTCACTTCTTCAGCTGCTCGGCCTTTACTGCTCTACACCACTGTTTTGTACACCTTATTTTTCAGCTTCTTTGGTATTCTTCAGTCATAAACTACACCTGACACTCTGTGTCATTTGGCTGCATCACCTCTTATTCTAGCTTTACCCTCCTCATTCAGACTTTCCTTCTCTTCAACTATCCCTCCCAGATACTTGAAGCTGCTACTGTGTTACACTATTTCCTTTCTATCTCAATTCTGAGTTTCTTCTGATTCACCAGTTTGCTACCATTACAGCTGTCTTATCTGTACTCAATTTCATAGGTTCATAGGTAGATACTAGGCTATCGGCCCAAGGGCCTACGTAAGCCTAGCCAACAAGGTTCCCTGGCTTACGCCACCCAAGAAAGTTATTTTCCTGTGCCACTGTCAGGCAGAGACACAGAAGTGATCCCTGGGGTGTATTTCCTATTTCCCATCCACTCATCAAGATTTTTCTTGAAGAGTGCTAATGAAGAACTTTGCTTGGCATAGATGGGTATAGCCTGTTCCAGAGTATGGGAAGTCTCTGGGACAGAAATCTATCCCTCCAGCATGTCCTGTTTATTGTGGTGACAAGGTTTAGGTCCCTACAGCATGTAACTTGGAGGGATTTCTTTAGGTGTAGCATGTCCAACAGCTCTGGATTTGACATATCTTTATATGTTAGGCAGAGATCACCTTGAGTAGGCAATATGCTATGGAGTTTTTTGAGGCGGTCAGTGTAGGGTCTTTGTTTGAGGCCAGTAATCCTCTTTGTGAGGTACTTCTGTGGCCTTTCCAGCTGCTGCAGATGTCTTGTGAGGTACATTCCAAAAGGGGCGTTGTACTCTATAATGGGTCTAATGAGTGTTGAGTAGAGGGGAACAATGACCTCTTTTTTCCTAAATGAGAACTCTTTTATAATGAGGTGTGCCACGTAGAAGGACTTCCTGACTATTGTGGTGATGTGACTATCAACAGGGTGACTACTGTCCACCTGGGTCCCAAGGTCTCTTATCATACATTCGGTGTTAAGTAGATTGCTGCCTATGTGGTAGTCCATGGGTACAGAGTTTTTTCCAAAGGGGATGACACTGCAGTTTTTGGCATTGAGCTTGAGGCCATGGCTCTAACACCAGGCATCTGTCTCAGCGAGGCCCTTCTATAGGATGTCCACATCATTTGGGGACTTGACTATGGTTCTTAGTTTGCTGTCATCTGCGAACTTTGTTAGCCAGAGGCCTTCTGTGTTAGCCTGTACTTCAGAGAAGTAGATACCAAACAGGAGAGGTCCCAGGACGGAACCCTATGGTACTCCACTTGTCACTGCTTTGAGGTCAGATTTGGAGTCTGCAACTTTTATAGTGTGGGTTCTGGCAGTGAGCAAGTTGGCAACCCATCTTGTGATGTAGGGATTTATACCTAGTTTAGTGAGTTTAGCTATAGTTCCAGAATGGGGGATGGTGTCGAAAGCCTTGGCAAGGTCAAGATAGGCTGTGTGAACCACCTTACCCTCATCTACGGCTTTGGTGACTACCTCAAAGAAGTCGATCAGGTTCAGGAGGCATGATCTGCCTTTCACAAACCCGAACTGTGTGGGATACAGAGTTTGGAGGTTACCAATGTCTTTGTTTATGAATTCCATGATGATACGTTCCATGGCCTTGCAGACCAGGCTCGTCAGGCTAATAGGTCGATAGTTCCCGGGATCAGTGGTGGCTCCACCTTTGTGGAGTGGGATAACTGTTGCTGTGCACCATTCAGTGGGCACAAAGCCTGATGCGAGGCCATTATTGAACATGGTGCTTAAGTGGGGAGCCAGTTCATTCTGAAGTTCATGTAAAACACAGCCTGGGATGTTGTCTGGTTCCATGGATGCTGTGTTTTTGGCTTTAGAGAGTGCAGCTTTTACCTGCGGGGTTGTGATTACAGGGACTCTGCATTCTTCCTGTATAGATATGGGCCCTTTAGGGGGTTGGGGGGGAGTAAAGTTAGCAATGAACCTATCTGCCAGGATGTTGGCAATATCAGTTGGTTCTGTAATTTTCGTATTGTTGTGCTGTAACTCAGAGCAGATCTGGGTGTTGCCATCGAGATTCTTGACATAGCTATAGAATGCTTTGTGGTTGCCCTTAGAATTAGTGGCGATTTTGTTTTCGTAACTAGCTTTGGAGGATCTTATAAGGGATCTCAGCTTCTTACTGAGGCTGACCAGGGAGCTCCTCCACCCATGGGATTTTACTCTTTTTTGCAACAGTTTCTTCCTTCTGTTGTACAGTTTGTTTATGGCAGGGGACCACAAGATTGGCTTCCTTTTTTTGGAGGGTAGCATCTTGGTTCTGTTTGGGATGGCACGATCCATGCACTCGTGTAAGTGCTTATAGAGTGCATTTGTGTAGGATTCAGCAGTTGTAACTGTATTATCCATCTGCATGGGTGTCATGAAGTTCACCACTTCTGTCTTAAGAAGCATGAAATTGGCTTTGGAGAAATTTTTTACCGTGGTTTCCTTAATGGGGGATGGGGGCAGGATGTGGATATCAAGGGTGATTAGCTTATGGTCTGATCGGACCAACGAGAAGTTGACTTCAGGTGTGGAACACCGGTCACTCATGTTGGTAATGACTAGGTCTAGGATATTGTTGCTCCTGGTGGGGGTGTGGATAAGATGATCCAGGACATTGGTGTTTATGAATTCCAGAAAGCGTTGAGCTAAGGAGTTGGTACACGAGTAGTTTTCCCAGTTAATGGTGGTGTAGTTGAAGTTGCCTATTATTAGGGTGTTTGATTGAACCCTAATATTTTCCAGTACATAAGAGTGGGAATCCTGGGGCATGGTGGGGGATCTGTAGCAAGCTACAATTTGGATTGCAGTTTTGCCCAGAGTTAGTTGCACTTGGATAAACTCGGATGCATTATGCTGAGCAACTATAGCCTGGAGGTGTGGATATCCTTAATGAATATGGATACACCTCCGCCTTTGGTGTTTCGGTCCAGGTTACATGGCCGAAAAGTGTGGTATGAGTTATAGCCTGGTAGAGCAGGGTTGCTCTCTGGAGCCTTGAACCATGTCTCAGTCACTGCACAGATATCGATGTTCTCCATTTTAAGGAGTGCCTCGAGTGAGTGCATTTTGAGATTTAGACTTCTAGCATTGAGTAGCATTGCCCTCAGTTTTTGCTTGCCTGTTCCTGTTACGGTGGTGAATTTGTTATTTGAACCTTGCCTAAAACAGGCACTATAGGGGGCAGCAAGAGCCTTAGCCAGTATCCGGAATCCCAGGGGCAACAGGTGCAGGCCATCTGTGGCAAAGTTTCGTGGTCTGTTGACCATGTCATCCCAAGTAGACAGATACTAGATCCCCTTAGAATGACACCAGAAGCTTAGCCAATTGTTGAAGTTAATCATTTTGTCGTTGCACTGCGGCATCATTCTGGGCGTTGGCAGAATCCTACTCAGGGCTAGGGTCATACCTGCCTGGGCTACAAGATCGGAGAGCGGAGAGCTCTTCTACGTCTCTTTTCATGTAGTCCATCGCATGTGTTTTTCACTTTTGCATTCCATTCTCCATTCCTTTGCTGAAATCCTTGTTCAGAGTTTGTCTGTAATGCCACACACAGTAACTTTTTTGATCTGTCCCCTCTGAACTGTTTACTAATGTAGTCTTTCATCAGTATGAACAAGAATGGGCTCACAGCTGAACCCTGATGCACACTCACTCCCACTAGGAATGCTATTGTGGTACAGAACACTGTTTGTACTTCAGAACAACGGGTTCTTGTATACAGTCTGACTAATTCAACCAATGTTTCTGGGACTTTGAACCACCTCAGGACTGCCCAAATCAGCTTTCTTGTAACCTTGTTATATGCTTTTGCCAAGTCTAAGAATATCCAAGTTGGACTCTTTCCTCACCTCTAGCTTCTTCTCAACTGTCTCACTGCAAACATCGGGTCAGCTGCTGCCTCCTGATCTCAATCCAAATGTTACCTCCCATCTTACTTTCTACTATGCATATTCATTTATCATTACCCTCTCTAAAACTGCCATGCAGTGTGTGACAAGAGTTTAATATCTCTGTATGGCTCTATAGTTGTTGATATCTCCTTTGCTCTTATACACTGGCAACAGTATTACTCATTCTCCAGTCATTTGGGATACACCTTTTCTCCATACTGCTATAAGTACTCACAGGAGTCCGCTCTCCCCTATTCCATCCAACATCTTGATCATATCTGCTGTGACCTCACCTGAGCCTACTACTTCCACAGACTTCATTTTCCTTAGTGCAGTTCTTATTTCTTATAGGGAGGACTCCTCTTCTTCATTCATTGCAAGCTGTTTCTGGGGCAGTACAGCTTCTGCAGGGTTTTCTTCATCCAGAAGCTAATGGAAAGATTCCTTCCATCTGCTGTGGATGTTTTGTGGACTAGTAAGCAGGTTCTTGCTGTCATCCCTTAATGAAGGGTGTCTGACTATCTTCTTTATCTTTCTGTCTTTCTCTTGCAACCTGATAATAGTTTATTTGTGTCATTTACCAAGTCACTTCCCAGAAGCATTTAAAATGCCCCTGATGCCTTGTTCGTTGCTATTGCAATTCCTCTCTTAGCTAACCAGCATTCCTTCTTAGCTTTCTCCAACCTTTTTATCTCCCACTTTTTCCTGTGCTCCTTGTTTCGTTTGATGACTTCCTAGACTTCTGCATTCTACCACCAATTTTGTTATGAACCTTATTTCCATGCCTGGCTCAGCCCCTTATTTGTTCTATAGTCCTCACACATGCTGATTTGAGGTGCTGCTATTCTTCTTCAACTTCACCTATTTCCTCTTCTTCCTGTTGTGTGGAGTCCTGAGCAGTTCCTTGAACCTAACACCTACAACTTAAACATGTTATTTAAATAAAGATAAGACGTGATACATTTCTATGTTTGACTGTTCTTGTGTGTGCAATACATAGTTAGAGTAAGTTAACTTTCTGGAGAAATATGCTAATTAAAGTACCATTTTATAAAACAGTAAAAACAAAATGAAAACTCCAGCAAAGCTAGAACTTCCACTGAGTGACCTCCCAAACCTCTTGTATCAGAGGCACATGGGATATATGCAAATGACCCTTATCAACATCAGGTGTTTCAGCTAATTGGCGATTCTGAATGCCCACGACTTGTTTCGTCATTTTAATGGACAATTTCAGGCCAATAAAGCCAAACCCCACTAGGTGTGGATATGCATATTTCAGCCTTCTGACCTCGTCAGCATAGCACAAGCAGAGTGTTTGACTAAGCATAAGAAACACAGGGCTGCTATACCCAGCTGATGTCCATCATCATTACGGTCACTGCAAAAATATCCCAAACAACAAACTAAAACAGCAAGTGAGAAGGTCACTGAAAAACCAATCTGCAAAAACAAAATGAAAACTCCAGCAAAGCTATAACTTCCACTGAGTGACCTCCTAGTGGGGTTTGGTTTTATTGGCCTGAAATTGTCCATTAAAATGACAAAACATTTTATTCTCTTCTATCCCTCTCATCCCACTTTATTGTGTCTGGAGGATGAGGCACTGTATCAGTTCACCAACCTTCCTACTCTCCACTACTTTTCTGACCTGGACTATATACTTATCAAATTCACGGTTTAGTGCTCTTCCTCCTCTTTGATCTCATGTCTGATTCTCTCATCTATGCAGACTGCTTGTTACTTAATCCACATATAGAAAACTCAACAAAGCTACCAGAAATGGAAGACAGGGACAAGGTCTCTACGGCAGGTAATCAAGGAGCACCCAGTGCTCAGAATTGGAGAGGATTTGACTGAAATTCTGGACTATCTGGATTGATATGTGTGAATGGCTTCCAGTTTATCCAAAATAATACACAGAAGCCTGCTTTGTCAATGAGTAGAACGCCCGACCACAGAAATATATCCTAAACAGGGATGACAAAGTCACAAGGAAGGAAGGGCCTATGCCAAATTCTGTTGAAAGTACCAAACTTTAATTTCTGACAGAAAATGTTTAGAAACAAAGCTCCTTGTAATGGAAATCAAGTAGGAAAAGGTAAGAGAAAGATAAAGAAAGATATTCACACATAATATTATCATTCAATGTAACAAAAACAGCCACAGTCAGTTTCTTCTGACATTTTGTGTGTGAGAAAGAATGGGAAAGTGACAGATGAATGGTGTATGATGGGCAGGTTTCCAGGCAGCCTAAGAAAGGTTTAACTGCCAACTGATTCTTATACCTGTAATATCAGTAATAAAAGTTACTTACTGAAGGTGGACTATTACTTATCACACATATTATTGGCAGAAAATGCAATTGTGCAATAGTGTAATAAAAAAAAGTTTTTGTTCTTCTTTCGGCTTTTCCCGGTTAGGGGTCGCCAAAGCAGAACTCCGGTCCGCTAATGATTGGCAGTAGATTTTTAGGGTGCAGAGGTGCCAGCTGGATGCCCAACCTTCAAGGAAGGCACGCCCATTCTACGCATGTTTTTCGAATGCGGGGACGACATGCGGACTCCACACAGAAGGCGCTCCAGCCGAGAATAGAGTGTAAAAAAAAAAAAAAAAAAACTGTTGTTAAGCTATACACACCCTTCACTGATGGATGGAAAAGGGTAGCTTAACTGTCCGAGAGCTCTCTCCTTGAAAATCTACTGTTGTGGTAACTATACTAACATAAATGAAGATTATGAACTTAATGTGACAACGCATCTGGACAGCAATTCCATTTTCATTCACCTTGAGAACCAAGGCTGACAGGATTTACTGTGGGTTCCAACTTTCCAAAATTAGCATAGCCCCATCCATTTACCTTGAATGCTGTACAAACTGGGACTATCTCTAAATCTTGGTAGCTTGTGTGAGGCATAACAATATCTCACATAATAAACAACTACATATAAAGACAAAGAGAGAACACTAACTAAAGACCTTCTAACCTCAATCACAACTAAGGCAGAAAGGAGGGTGGATATGGCAATGAAGAGGAAACTCCCCATCTTAGACACAAAAAGTTATGTATTTGCAATAAAGACACACAGACTGGAAAGTTCCATCATCATGACCTCAAGCAGAGAGTCTCAGGCTTATGCACTTTGGTGACTCTTCATGGAATAATACCACTAATAGCAGTGATACTGAAGGATTACCTGGACCTAGTAGTAACATCCATCTTATAATGTCTTTCTAAACCTTTTAGTGATATGCATGTAGCAGCTGCACAAATATTAACCAGAGATACATTCTTAAAAAGTCTGTGAGGTGGTATCAGCTGTAGTTGAGTGAGCACTAGGCTCAACAGTCAAAGGTTTTTTGCATGTTTATAAACAAAACTGCATACAAGGTGAAAGCTATTCTAATAAGTCAGTTCAGAAACTTTTGCAACCACCAACATTCTGGAGAAAAACTCCCATCATTCTTAATACAGTTTGTTCTGTCCAAGTAAAATTGAAGTTCCCTGTGAGCATTCATGCAGTGCAATAAATATTCACTTTTGTTTGAATAATCTAGGAAGAACAGTCATGTTGTCTGGTTCAGACTTGTTTCAATACCCAGGACATAAAGGAAGTATTATCCCGCAAAACTTATCTTTATCAAACAGTAGGTAAGCAGGATGCGCAATTAAAGCCTGTAGGTCTGAAATTCTTCTAGCTGACATGATGGCAACAAGAAAAAATTCTTCCTAAACATGCCACATCCGCTGGTTCAAAAGGTGGAATACTATGAAACAGAAGTCCCAAGGAGGAACTGGATTTTTAAAAAGAAGACTTAAGAGAAACAAACTTCGAGAAGGTGTAAAAACTTGCAAAGAAGACAAAAGCAAGAAACAGTTTCCTGATTGAAGTTGGAAATGGCATCCAGTTGAACTCTTGACAGCAGAATACCTAAAGCCATGACTGAAACATATCAGATAAGTAATCAAAGTCACTAGGCATTGGAGTTGCAAATAGATATAAGCTTCAGATCACAGACCACAAAGAAAAACAAGTCCTTTTACTCTCATAAGTCATTCTATTGATTGTTGTCTGAATGTTAGTACCTGGACTAAACTTTCCAGGTAAGCTGGCTCTTAGGCCACTAGTGGAAAAGAAAAAAAGAAATATGCAGTCAAGCATAGGTAGAGAAGGTCTAGGTGTGGCTTGCTGACCCAGTAACTCTGAAGGCTGTTGGATGGTATCAGATGGAGGGGCAGCTCCAGAGGAGGAGACAAAGCACATAAAACCACACTTGTCAGGGCTGAAAGGGAGCTGCCAGAATGACTTGGGCTTTGCATAATTTAACCTTCTCCATAAAGTTACAATATGTAAATAAGAGAAAATAGGATAAAGAAGACTTGGAGGTCACTTCTTCAAAAATCTCTGGAAAGTCCTCCTGATGAGAAAAGATGTTATTGCATTTGATACTGGCTGAGGAGGCAAAAAGATTGGAACAACTTCTTTAGTTTTAATAGACTAAGAAAAAACTTAGTCATTAGAAGACATAAAAATTAACTAATCCACTAAAGAGTTGTTTTTGCCAAGATGTGACTGGCTGTGAGAAAGAAATTGGTAGACAAAACATACTACTGTACTCAAATGGCCTCCTGATAAAGGGGACAGGAATGGGTTATCCCTGCTTCCATAACACAGCTATTTTGCTGTCAGTGTGAACAACAATCTTAAAATGCTTGCAATGTGAAAAGTATGACTCGTCTCCCAAACATTTATGTACAAACTAGATTCAATGTACTATTTATTCCTGAAAATGTACCTCCCTGACCTGCAATTTTCTGTACTGACAGTCGCAGTGGGGATGGGAACTAGAAATGGTCTACCTAGTATCAAACTCTACTCGTGTATTCTCACACTGATGTGATCCTTGCATTTCTGAGATTTTGATGGACATGGGATTGTCAAGTTGATCTTACTGATCCTTCAACATCCACTGGAGGACTCTCATCTGATATCTGGAGTAGGAAATCATGCATATCATTACTGGCAAAAGATCTCTGAGCTAAAAGCAAGGGCATACAGAACCAATTAGCTCTGAAAGGTTATCTTTTGGACAGACAGATTCATGTCTGGAGGAAGCATGTCTTAGCAACAGTGTTGAGACTGCACACAATGAATGTGAATAACTGTGTGGGCACACACTGGCACTTCTCAGTGTTCACTGTGATTTCAAAGAAATGGAATAGTAACAGACATGACAATCTTGTGGGTACAAGACTCTACAAACTCAAGGTTACTGGAAGCCAGTCATCTAAGTATGGGAATACTTTAGCACCCTGTAGCATTAGGTGTGCTGCAATTATGGGCATGTAGTTGGTGAACATGTAGAGTGCTTTGGTGAGCCCTAACAGTAGTGTCTGGAACTGACAGTGACTTGCTCCTATTTGGAGAAAGCAAAATGTCTTGATTCCTGTCCTACGTTGATGCAGAGACAGGCGTCTTAGCTGTCTAAAGAGCTTATATATTCTCCTTCTGAATAGCAAGGAAAGATCAGTTGCACTACAGCCATGCCAAAGTACTCATCCATGAGGGACTGATGCAAAGACCAGCAGTTGTGATTGCATCTAGAATACTCCATCCCAGACCAACAGCCTGGCCTCAACTTTCAAGATCAGCACACCTTTTGATTCTTCTGGAGCAAATTGTTTTAGGCTACTCCTGTCTAGAATAGGCATGAAGTTCTTTTTCATTTTTTTTTCTTTGTTATCAAAAAGAAACTTCAGAAACGCCTAATCCTTGTTGGTCTGGTGGGGTCTTTTGGATGGACTTTTTCTGAAAAATCTTTAATCCTTCCTCTCTTGACAGTGACTTTCTCATGGAGTGAGATATCTGGTAAGTGAAGACAAAGTGGTATTGGATGGGAGGGAACTGGTACTGCATTTTCTGGATATGAGGGCCCTCACCCACTTGTGCCATGACATGGCTTTCCATGCTGACAAGTAAAAGGGCAGGTGACCCCTGAGTGACTAGCTCCAGAGAGGGATGGTTGGGTAAAATCTCAAGAGAGTGGACTGTTGACCTGCCCCCTCAACTACAGGAACCCAGCATCCTAGTTTTAGTTTTTACTTGAAAACTCCTATTTCCTCTTCGATCCTTTCTAGAACTTCCACTGTTGAGTTTTTACTGGCCAAGTCTAAACAAGAGCTGGTGTATGCATTACTGCATTCATGAGAAAAGGTGTTGGAGAACTTTGAACTTTATTTCAAAATCCAGGTGGAGTTTTAAATTTTTATATTTATTTTTTACTTCCATTGCCTGACAACCATCAAAGTCTCTGTTTTGGTCAGCTGGGCCATTTACTCCCCATCACTGAGGCAACAGCCAACCAGGATGGGCTGTCACTGAGGCAGCCTTTAGGGATAGTTTAATTTTTTTGTAATTTGTGGTCCTAACTATTACATGCATGGCACGCCCAATAACACACCTTGGCTTTGGCAGGTGATGGGTGTCAGCGAGGGCAAAGTCACATACTTCTGTAAGTGATGTAATTATAATTACTCAAAACAGCTCTACCCCCACCCCCCCTCCCACCCCCGAAGCCATCATTCCTTTGCGGGTCTCCAGCCTTCACAAGATTGCACTCTAGGCATGCATCAGCTCCCACTCTTTTGAGAAAGAGAGGCAAGCCAGCTAAGCCATGTTACCCCTCCCCTCCCACATACCAGGTACTCAAACCACTACTTGAAGGTAGTTCACTTGGATCATAGTTAGAGCTTTTCCCTCTATGCCAGTGAAGCTGGCTGGGTTTGGACCTCTTGATTTTGCTTCTCAAGCTTGATTTTTACTGTTGAACCCAACAGTAAGATTCTGTCAAATTGGGAATACATAAACTTGGCCTTTGTATCATCATCAAAATCTGTAAGGCAGAGCCAGGTGTGGCCATGTATAGCAAGGCCTGTAGCCATCACTCGTGCTGAACCATCTGCAGTATTGTGTGTCATGGTTAGGTTGGAAATCAATGCAGGAGATGACACTTAGGACTTCTGCTTATTGTTAAGATAACCACCTGGCACAACCATCAAGAGACTAGGTAGTTTAAGCAACCAGATCTGGAAACAGAACATATATGAGATGCATTTAACCAACTTTGTGGTAAATACAGAGAACATGAACGTGTGCTTCCTTCACCTTTCTGATTCAGGAGGTTCATGAGATTCCTGTTTGACAGAAGGACAGTGGTATGAACCTTTTTCAGAGCAGCAAGTATAGCTATGGTTGTCTACCTCAGCAGTATGCAAAAAGCATATTCATTCCTTAGAAAGCTAGGGGATTTTGGTCAGGCCTCTTTAGGATGGATACATAGCAGCACGGTTCTGTCATGCAGTTTGTTCACCAACTGAAACATCTGGTTGATTGGTGGAGCCACTAAAGAAGAAAACCTGAGACAATAAAAGGCCTCATGCAAGAAGCATTCAGGTGAAAAAGGTATTTTAAGGGTCCAAAGATTAACTCCAGAATCTCCCCAAACTTGAGATGATCTGGCAGGAATGGAGAATTTTGCATCTTTGTCTTTTTCTAAGTCTGGGGTGGGAGACTGCAAGAGTGAGATGACATGCTTCCTTTTGCACATAGGCTTCCATCCAGACCTCAAACAAGAAGGTTCAAAGCAGGGAAAAAGAATCAAACTTGCCTGGATAAAACTAATGCAGCTTGCTGAAGCACCCCACCCCCACCCCAAAAGAAAGGATAGGATGGTGAAAAATGTTGTGACATATAGACCGATGGAGGAGATTAAGATGGGATCATTGTGAAGGGTGACACATGCAGGAATGTCTCCTGCATCAGCACTGGGACTGAAACCAGAACCAAGAACTTTGCCAAAGAATTCAACCCTGCAAGATTAATGCAAAGACTAGTCAAGATCACACCCAAAAAAGGTTGCCTCCATTCTAAACAAACAGCCTGGCCTCAAACCCATGATCAACACACCTTTTGGTATCAAGGTCAGCACTGAAGGCATTAATGCCAAGAGCCAAAAGGTCTGACCTTAAGGACTGCATGGTCAGCCCGGGAGGAAATCAGAACCAACCTCAATCCAAAGGTGAGGACTGCAAGCCCCAGTACTGAAAGATCTAAAACAAAAAGAAAATCAAGTAAATATGTGCAATACTCACTTCAATAGTAGTGAGAAATGAGGCCTGAGACTACACTCTTTTGCATACTCAAAGTCTCCAGACACATTTTTTTGTAAACTAGCACTATGAATGTAAATGTATGGGACCTGGTGAACCTAGAAGAATGAGGTCATGGAATCCAAAGCTCAGAGCTAGAAGCCACTAAACAGACATTATCTGAATTGGAATGGGGTCAGAGTCTTCCTTGACAGAACTACTGGTACTTGAGCAACACATGGAAGGAGAGAAGAGTCACCAGGCCTGTGTTGCTTTGGAACTGGGGGCAGATGATGAATCTCCCTCAAAAACAGATACATTTCCCTTAAGCTCAGCAGAACAGGGACTTGGCTAGGGAAACCCTAGTAAGGCAGCCCCATCCTTAACAGGAGTAAAAAAGATTTGTATCAAGTAAACAGCACATTTTCTGAAATCACTGAAGTTGGCATTCTGAGTTAATTCTTCATCTAAAGAGCAGGAAAGTACTTGTTTTCTTCCGTAATTATAGATGCTCTGGAAATTATATTGTTTAAGTGCAATTGTATTTAGTTGTACTATACTGTTTTGATCTTTGGTTAAAAACGGTTTCATTGTGTTTATACAGTGCCTGACTATTACTACATTGCTAAAGTGTTTCTGGTATCCAATTTAGTGTTTTTCTAGGTTTTCCCTAATTTTTTTCTGCTGCCTTTGAGTGTTCCAGCTAAGTTTTGGTCAACTGTTAGTTTCTAAGGACCAATGGTAGTGGTTCTGTGACACAGGAGGAGGCATTTTTGCCTGAATTCCTAGCTACTTTTGAGTTTGTTATTTTATTGTCCTTGCTAGGATAAATAGCACTAGGTGCTGCTTTACACAAAGCCAAACAATGTTGTGTAGGTTCTTCCACTTCCAAATTCTCTACAAACAAACCTAGTCTTTCCTGAACCCACTAAGAGACTGTAGCTGTATTCCAGCTCTGCCTACTGAGATTCAAGACTAATACTACATTAGATAACCTGGAACTATTCTTATTCATATTATTCTCATTACTTTTCCCCCTCTTACATTACAAATACAAGACATTAAATTCTTAAGCCAGTTCCCAAAACATTACTTATCCCTTTTTACCCAATAAATACAAGCCACCTATTAATAAATTACTGTATTCATGGACTAAAATGGAAGGTCAGCAAGCTTGTCCACCCTCAGATGCCAGCCTCTTAGCACTTATAAATTCAGGCAGTGTAACAATTGCTTGATGTTCACAGACAACGAATTACTGCTTAGCTCATTACTATCTATAAGTGAGCGATACAAGTATATAGCCAGACTGGGGGCCTCCCTCTCTAAAAACAACCTATGGAGCAACAGTAACCACCACTGCATTCCACAGAAATACACAGTAAGCTATAGGTTCATAGGTTCATAGGTTCATACTAGGCTATCTGCCCAAGGGCATTTATAAGCCTAGCCCATGGTTATGTGGCTTTCGCCACCCCTTTAGTTTGAATAAAAACTATGCCTATCATTTTGCTGTGCCTCTGTCAAGCAGTGACACTGAAGTAATCCCTGGGGTATATCTGCAATCTCCCATCCATTGGTCAAGATTCCTCTTGAACAAGGCCAGAGAGGTGCTCTGACTCACATGTACCGGGATTTTGTTCCACAGAATCCAACATGTATCAGATTTAGGGCTTACCATGAATCAAACATTAGAACACCTATTAACATTAGCATGGTAAAGGGGTCACCAGCTAATTAACCACTCCAAATCTAGTGCAGTTACCATTCTAACATAAGTGTACTAGTGACTGAGGACTCCATCGTCAAAAAATGCAGACTCAACTCTCATGAGGCTGAACAGAGAGAAAGAGTGTGACAATGACTTGCCTTTTAGGAACCAGATCTCTAACAGATTTAGGACCCTAAAAACCCTTAAGCCAAACAAATATGATTATGCCATGATAGTGATGTATGTCAGTGTAAACAACCTGGTAAGCAGAGGCCTAAGGTATATGCAAAGAGACGTGACAGAGCTTTCCATGCATGTCACAAAAGCAGATAAACCCTGGTTTGAAGCAGAATCATTCCCTCATCTTGAATTATACCAAAGCATAGGTAAAACATGGCTGGCTTCAACAACTGGTTGCATAGATGGCATCATTGTAGGGGGATCCAGAATATGTCAGCATCGGAGGAAATGCTAAACAGTTGCTCTAGTTCATCAGGGATGGCTTATACCTCTAATTTCAGGCTTTCCGCATACTGGCTAAAGTTTATGTTGCCTCCATGGTGCCTTTTTTAGGCTGTGTGCAACTAACAGATCTTCCATTTTAACAAAAAACAGACCATGTGAAGATGGCTCAGCTGAACACCAGAAGTCTAAACAAACTGCCTGATCCCAAGGCCTTGCTGCATTTGGAGTGCATACTTGTGTGTTTTATTACAGAAACTTACAAAAGCACTCTCTCCATTCCATGTTTTTTTTTTTTTTTACCTACCAAGCCTTTTGGCCTGATGGTAATTGTGGAGGAATATCCATATTTGTTAGGGATTGCAACACTTCTAGGCAGATCCCTACAGACCCAGAAACTGAACTGAATGAGATCTAAATCACATTAAAGAGGAACAACTATCACTACATAGCACATTACAGGACCCCATATGTGCTCTCAGAAAACCATGTTAGGTTCCTAAATTGACTGGTTGAAATCCAAATCAAAAGGAATTCCATTATCCTAGGAGACTTCAACTACCCAATGATAAATTGGGATACCTATATCTCAACTGTAGGTTATGCCCAACATTTTACTGATTTGATATAAACTATTTGGACAAAGTACTCAAGAATCCCACTAGAGGACAATGTTCTTAACCTGGTCCTTACCAACATGGTATCAATAGCAATCAGCCAGTACACACTTTTCCAGTTAAATCCAATCATAGTGTCAGTGGCACAACAGGCAGCACACTTGCTTTTGTTGCACAGGCTTGTGGGGTCTATTCCTACACTGTGTGGATGGATTGCTAACACTACAGTGCAGCGTAATATGGGTTGTGCATTCCTTCAGATGAGACAACAGAGTTACAATCTCCTTGAGTTGCTGGTAGCTTAGGTAGATTCAAAAGATTCCACGGCACCTACTGAAAAGAAGAGGGGAAGTTCCTTGATACCCTGGTCAGCTTTCCCCTAGTAGTATAAATATCACCTTCAGCCTCCCCTGAAAGGAGGCCACTAGCCTAGTGGAACTAACCAAAAGAGTAATAAAATATGGTAACATTTTCTTTCAAAATCTCCAGACAATTAGATGAAAACATCACAAAGGTTATTGACTTAAAATCTACAATTCTATAATGAAGTATCAAAATTCAGGTTTAACTACATTACCCAAGACATTGGCACAACTAGTAGTTACCGGAAAACTCCACGTGCACCTAGATAAATGTATTCATCTGGCAGTTCTTACCAGAGCTAGACAAAAATAGGAAGTTTAAAAATAAACCAGTCCAGTGGTCCATATGTATAAATCAGAATGCATTAAAGAAATAAAAAGCTTTGTAAACTGTACAGCAAAACAAAATACCCACAAATCAAGATTAACATTAAAAAGCTATTGATTGAAGTAAAAAACACCATCAGGAATATGAAGCAATCTCATTAACTAAGACTAGCATCAAAAGTGCAAAACAATTTAATAAATCCTTGTTTACTTACACTAGGAAAATAAGGAATAACACCAAACATTGCTCAGAATTTATCCAAAATAGCACTACCAACTCAGAAACAGTAGAAAAACTCAAAATGCTAGCAAACAAATTCAGTGCAAATTTCAACCCTAAAACAACTATACAAAGTCCACATATCCCACAGAATAACCACAAGAACACCTGATAAACGTATTCACAAAAACAAACAATACATCATCCATGGAACCAGATAATATGCCCAGTTGCCTGACAGACAGTATAAAACATGCCCTAGAGCACCAACCCCTACAGGTGTTCAACCTGTGCTTAGTTGCTAATATTTTGCCCCTGAAATATGGTACACAGTATTTCTGATGCCACTTCCCAAATGTTGCCCCATCACTGACCCAGGAAAGTGCAGACTCATTAGCCTGACTAGTCTTATCTGAAAGCTGTGAAACGTATCATAACTGACTTAGACAACTATGATATCACAAATCTTAAAAGGCTTAACCCCCAGAAGTTCATCTTTGTTAAGTGTAAATCTTATATCTCATTAATCTGGTCAACTTCATTGAGAGTAACACAAGACATGGACAGCTGATATTCTATCCATACAGCATATCTCAACCTAGCAAAGGCTTTTGATACCAAACCACATGCTAACATAATAAACAAGCTGAATAAGCTGCAAATTGAACCTTTGTAGTTAGAAAAACAGAAAACTAGTTGACGGATAGAATCCATGTAGTAATGGTGGCTGGTGTATCCTCAGTATATATGTAGGTAACCAGTGGTATTCCTCAGAGATTTGTGCTGGGACCTCTACTATTTGACATACTTCACAGATCTCCAAATTACAAATGGGGATTGCTGGCTAACCAAGTGTGTGAGTCTCGCATCTAATATGAAGAAGCTGCAGGTGAATTCACATGTTAGCAGATAGTGCTCAAAAATGGGTTAAAACTAAATAGTGCAACATTGCTGCATTTGTTAAGCAATCCCTTTGTACATCTTACAGTATAGACAACATCCCAGTCAAACTTGAAAGTGTAGTGAGAGACCTTGGAACATGGGTAAATAAATAACTTGCTTTGTTCATCAAGTTGCAACAGAGGTTAGGAAATTCTTTTACTTGGAGCAGCTGATTGCAAAATGTATTTCATCCAAGAAAGATCTTTCGCATCTATATTCCTCATTGATCAGACCTATCAATGAATATAACACCCCTTTTGGAAGGTATCCTGCTAGGCATATGAAGCAACTGGAAGACCCCAGACTGAAAAAAGATCACAGGCTTAAAAGACAAGATCTACCTTTAAAGCCTGAAAGCACTGCCCGTTTATTCAGTGTCCTACAGATTCCTTAGAGGCAATATGCATCTTAACTTTTGGGCCATTAGGGATCCAGTAGTCCAACACCAGTTACAACTCCACAAGTCAAAAAGTCTCAACTCCACAACCAGTGATCTAAACTTGCTTAATCAGTCTCATGTCAGACTTTCAATAGTCTTTTAAACAGCGAGGCAGTTTTCCGAGTTCTACTTTGCTTTTTATGGAGCAATAATAATTAAGTCCCGGTTTTCTAAGAGATTTCAGTTTCAGCTACTACAGTAGATCACATTTTTCTAAAAGATTAGGGATGTCACCTTTCAGTTCCAAAAGGTCTGCACAATCAATAATTTGAAATTTAAAGCCACTGGTCAGAAATCCTTCTTTTAAGTTTGTTGAGTGTTTTCCGCACATAAAATGCTTCACAGTCATTGCAGCCCTGTAAACCACCTGCATTGAGTTACAGTCACCTCCTGCATTGGTTTTAATCAGTTTCTTTAAATACGGGCAGAAAAACATGTCTCCCTCCTCTATGTGCTGACAAAAAACACAGTTGGCTCCACACTTATTGGTGCATGTATCCAATGGTCTGGGCCTACCTTCAACCCAACTCCTGATGTTTCTAGCTTTCCTATACATAAAGGAAAGAGCTTCTCCAAGGATGCCCATTAGATACGAGCTTTCAGTAATTATGGCCCAATTCTCACTAATATTAATGATGCTTTAATAGTAAACAGTAATAGTCAAGATACAACTGTCTTTAGATTTGTTGCCCATAGGTTTCTTTAAAACCTTCCTACAAGAACTGTTAAGTGCAGGTGAATGTATTTTTAGTTCAATTATAGGTTCCAGAATGCTTTGTAACATATTGCTTTCATATCCCCTCACCAAAAAGTCATTTTCAAGATCATTTAGGTTCTTAAGGAAGGGCTCCATTTTTGTGGTGATCCTGGCCAACCTGTAGCCCTGGGACATAATGTTATATTTTGTCCTGGTGGGATGGACACACTTATTATGTAGCAGGAGGTTTACTCTGGTAGGTTTTCTGTAAAGATCTATGTCCATTTTACCTTGGTCCAAGTCCTTAGTAATCTACACATCTAAGACTGCAGAGGTGAGGCTGTGGGAAGAGGTGAAATGCACAGAGCTGATGGTTTAATTCGGATAGTGTTAAATTAGAAGATTTTATCAACTGTCTCCTTTCTGCACAATAAAGATGTCATCAATAAAGCACAGATACACTGTGATATGTTGCATGTATATTTTGTTGTTAAAAACATAATCCTCCTCCCACTTGCCTAGGGCTATGTTGGCTAGGCTAGGGGCCATAGCTGCCCCCATGGCTATACCAGTCTTTTGTTAATAGTAATTTCCATTAAACATACAAAAATTGCAGCTAAGCACCATATCTAAAAGTTTATCTGTTCTTTCAAGTTGTGCTGGTGTGCCATTGTTTTTCTTGGACAAATCAATCACTGTTTCAATAAAATAATTACGTTGAAGTATAGTATATAATTATTCAACATCTATTGTTAATAAAATGCTATCAGCATCAATTGTATTTTTTTTTAGTTTCCCTAAAAAATCATTAAAGTCTTTTATGTGTAAAATGTTCTTCTCAGCCAGAGGTGTAACAAAAAATCCAGGTAAATGACAGCAGCTTCGGTCAGGGATCCCTTGCTTACAACCACTGGCCTGTAATGAGGGTTTTCTCTATTTTTATGGGGCTTAGGGATTCCAAAGAATTTAGACAAACAATCATCATAAAGTGCATTCAGGGCTGTGTACCAGCTGTTGTATGATGCCTTAATCTCTTTTAAAGTTAAAGATTCATAATAATTAGTGTCACTCAACGTTTCTTCTATCCTCTGGTTACAGCTGCTGGTATCAGGAGCAACAATACCCCCTTTCCCTTGTCAGCCTTCATAACCCGTTGAGATTCATCTCTGCCTAGCTCTAACGATGCTTTTTTCTCACCTTTGTCAAGGTTGTTGAACTTTCTCTGTGCTGGTTTTTGCAGTACTTTTCTGAAGTCCATTTCACATTTGACCTCAAAGGCTTCTAAAGTTTGGTGTAAGGGAGGGTAGTAACTACTGGGCCTTTTTATTGTTTCTTCAATAGATTTTTTTAAAATATTTTTTTCTCAGTGGTATCACATTTGCCGTGATACAGAACTTTTAGATTCAGTTTTCTGATATAGGATTTTAAATCAACCAGTGCCTGTGCAGTGTCAGACCTGCAGTAGGGGAACAAAAGTTAATCCCTTTGAATACACACTAATATCAGTATTAGTAAGTTCTTTTTTTGAGTGATTCCACACAACACGGTAAGTTAATAGTGTGGCTGTTTTCTCCATCTGGTTCTGGGTCCTGTGGTGTAGTTGTGCTCCCCCAAGTATTTAAATTTCTCTCACTTCTGTCCATTGCTCGGTTCTCTGGTCTTCTGGAGGGGGTGTGACTGGGGCTGGGGATCACTGAAACTCCTCTTGTGCACTCTGGAGTCTTGTGGGATTGTAGTGGTAGTCTTCCTGGTAACTCTGTTAGTATTGTCCTCCTCTGGAGCTCTGATATTGGTCTTGGCAATTGTATTGGTACTGGTCTTGTTGTTGGTGTTGTGGCTGATGTCTGTACTGATAGCAATGCATCTCTTGGTGGTGTGGGAACTGGTGCTCCAGATGCTGCTCTTGGTAGCTGTGCAGTCTTTGGTCTCAGAAAATTAAGTAAAGGAGAAAACACACACACAGCCGTCATTTGCCTCATGAGTTGTTCAAAGTGACAGACTTCAGTCACTCATGGCAGAGCAATGCTCAGTTCTCACAAACAGCTCCCTACTGCAGTTCTAGGGCCTGTAATTGTCAGACTGAGAACTAAGGAGAAAAAAACAAACTCAAAATTAAAAGTACAGCAAATGTTGACAATTGCAATTCCTCACTGAATTTATTTTTTGCAGGGGTACTTTGCACCCACACATCCCTGCTACTTATATATGTTAACTCTGACAGCTCCATACCTCAGAGAAATGCGAATACCCAGATTATTATTATTTAAGATGCCATTTCTGCATATTCAGTCTTGCTATTCAGGACTCACACTTATGGTTCACAGGATTAGAGTTAGGGTTATATTAATGGTTATATGTAGTGTCTGGCCACTATTGGACAAGATGTACATTCAAGATGTATTATGCAGGGGCAGTGTTACGGAAAGGACTTTTTTGTAAGGTAAGGTGTAGGGATGGGGATGTAGCATGGTTAGGATTAAGGCTAGCATGTATTTGTAAGGAGTAGCAAGGAGAGGTGTAATATTACCTGCTCTGATTATTTCACCAGAGATGTACCTATGGTTGGTTAGTTTTGATTCGTGTACTAGACCCATAAACCAAAATAAATAAATGAATGTACAAACACTAGCTAAACATTTGTTAAGTATTAAGGGTTTGTGAATAATACAAATGGCAGAAATTAAAACTGATACACTTTCTATGAGATAAGATGGTTTAAATACAAGTCGATGCAGAAACTACAGTTGTGTAAGCAGAGTTACTATAATCGATAGGCTGCATAACAGGAGGAAGAAAATCATTGCAAAAATTAGGAGGTGCAGCACCCTGCAGGATAAAAGCACTCACATCAAGCTAAACAAACAACTCATAAGACAAATAAAGTCTACCAAAGCCAAATTTGAGGTAGGTTTGGCCTTCCAGGCCAAGGACAGCCACAAAGAAAGCACTCTTAAAATATGTCCGCAACCTCAAAGGCAATACACAATTGTGTGCAGAGCTCATTGTAAATGGAGCCACCTATACTGACCCAGAAGGTACAGCAAACCTCCTGGCTGATACATTCAGCTCCAGCTTTAACCATCTCTACTCCCCTCAACCCCCCCCCCCCTCAGTAAATATCATCAAATATAACCCCCTACTATCACTAGGGAACAGGTCCTTAATGCTCTCTCTAAGAGCAAGAACACTACATCATTGAGCCCAGGCAATATCCCAAGATGCATTCTAAATATCATGAAAAATGACTTATCAGGGCCTCTGGAATTACTATTTAACTTTAGTCTCCAAATATGCTTCATGCCTCATAAATGGAGTAAGTCAACAGTCTTCCCTCTGCCCAAAGGTGGGCCATCTACAGACCCTGGAAACTACAGACCCATAAGCCTCACTAGTCTTATATGTAAAGTCATGGAAAGAATTATCATGGAGTTGATCAATAGAGATATAGTAAACCTCCATACACTGGATCTGACCCAGTTTGGTTTCATCAAGGGCAGATCATGCCTACTCAACCTGGTGGACTTCTTTGAGAAGGTCACCAAAGCAACAGATGAGGGCAAAATCGTTCACACTGCCTACCTTGACCTGGCCAAGGCATTTGACACAATATCCCAACTTGGGCATTGTTGACAAACTCAAGCAGTTAGGTATAAACCCATATGTCACCTGGTGGATGGCCAGCTGGCTGACAGACAGGACCCATGAAGTTAGAACTGGGGAGTCCACCTCTCCAGGAGGGGCTGACACAAACAACTGGCGTTAGAGCTATGGACTAAAACTAAATGCCAAGAAATTCATAATAGAATCCTTTGGAAAGTCATCCATCTCTGGTAACTATCATACTGACAACAAACCCCTTAGAGTTGACCCAGTAGTCAGGGACTTGGGAGCACACACAGACAGCAATCTAGCCTTTGACCATCACGTGTCTACAGTGGTGAGGAAAACATTCTAGGTTGTGCAACTTATAAACAAAGGCATAGCATCTAAGTCCAAGGAAGTCATTGTTCATAGGTTGGTACTAGGCTATCAGCCCTAGGGCCTATACAAGCCTAGCCATAACAATTCCCTGGCTATTTCTTCCCACACTATTTACTTCTGTGGACCCCTGTCTATCAGGGTGACCGACGTGATCCCTGGGGTGAATTTCCTATCTCCCATCCAGTCCAGTCATCGAGGTTCCTTTTGAAGAGGGCCAAAGAGGTGCTCTGCTAGACATGTATGGGCAGCCTATTCCAGAGTATGGGGAGTCTCTAGGTCAGGAACCTATCCCTCTAGCATGTTTGGTTTATTGTGATGACAAGGTTTAGATCCCTGGAGCGTGTGGCTCTGAGGGATTGGGATTTCTTTAAGTGTAGCATGTCCAACAGCTCTGGGTTTGACATGGCCTTGTATGTTAAGCAGAGATCGCCTCGGAGTAGATGATATCTGTTTCTGTAAGGCCCTTTTGTAGAATATCCATATCATTTTGGGATTCAATAATGGCTCCCAGTTTGTAGTCATCTGCAAGCTTTGTTAGCCAGAGTCCCTTAGTGTTGGCCTGTACTTCAGAGAAGTAGATATCAAACAAGAATGGTCCCAGGACTGAACCCTGTGGTACTCCACTTGTCTGGAGCTGGATTTGGAGTCGGCTACTTTTACAGTGTGGGTTCTGTCAGTAAGCCTGTTGGCACCCCATTGAGTAACATAGGGATTAATGCCCAGCTTAGTAAGTTTATCTGTGATTCCAGAGTGGGGGATGGTGTCAAAGGCCTGGGCGAGGTCCAGATAGGCTGTGTGGACCACCTTACCCTTGTCCACAGCTCTGGAGACTGATTCAAAGAAGTCAATCAGGTTCAGGAGACAAGATCAGCCCTTCCTGAACCTTGCTTATAAGTTCCATGATAATACGTTCCATGGCCTTGCAGATCAGGATCATCAGACTGATGGGGCAGTAGTTCCTGGGATCCAAGGTGGATCTCCCCTTGTGGAGTGGGATAACTGTAGCTGTGCACCACTCAGTGGGAACGAAGCCTGAGGCGAGGCTATGATTAAACATGACACTTAGGTGAGGTGCCAGTTCATTTTGTAGTTCATGTAGTACACAGACTGGGATGGCATCTGGTCCCATGGATGCTGTATTCTTAGCTTTGGAGAGCGCGTTTTTTACCTGTGTGGCTGTTATTACCGGAATTTGGCAATCTTTCGGTATTGAGATGGGCCCTTTTGGGGGTGAGAGGGGGGTGAAGTTTGCACTGAATCAATCTGCCAGGATATTGGCAATATCCTTGGGATCAGTGCATTTCATGCCATTCTGTTGTAGCTCAGGACAGATCTGAGCATTGCCATTTAGATTCTTGACATAGCTATAGAGTGCCTTGTGGTTGTCTTTGGAATCTTTGGCAATTTTATTTTCATAACTAGCTTTGGAGGATTTTATGAGGGATCTCATCTTCTTACAGAGGCTGGTAAGGGAGTTTTTTTGCATCCTGGCATTTTCCTTTTCTCTGCAACAGTTTATTCCTTTTGTTGTAAAGTTTGTTTATGGCAAGGGACCACCAGATTGGCTTCCTTTTTTGGAGGAGAGCATCTTGGTTCTATTGGGGATGGCACGATTCATGCACGAGTGAATGTGCACTGTATTCGGCAATCATCAGACCTATCATTGACTACAATGCCCCCTTTGGTATATACCTAAGCAGGCATAGCCAACAACTGAAATGTTCACAGAGGTTCCTCACTAAAAGAATACAGAGCATAAGCAAAATGTTTTATCCAGATCGCCTCAAGGCCCTATCCCTGTACTGTCTCCTACGGGCTTTTGAGGGGAGATCTACCCCTGGCATACAGGGCATTGTCCGACCCCACTGTAATGGACCTCCTATATATCCACAAAATAAACAGCACCAGAATTACCCATTTTAAAAACTTAAACCTTGCCTGTGATATAAATAGGACCTACTGGAGAGATAAGTATGTATCCCAGAGACTACCCCATCTATGGAACAGGCTCCCCATCCATGTGAAGCAGACTTCCTCCCTAACCCAATTCAAGTACAAATTGGGCAACTGGATGGGAAACCAGAAATTCAGCCCTGGTCTGGCACCTATATCTCTAATGGACACAGGTAACCTGTAAATGGTTCATCTCCAAGGCCCATGCTTACAGTTATCAAGAGTATCGGAACTTGTCAGAGAAGTGGAATGCATGGCTAGGCTTAAAAGGGCCGTTGTGGTCATTAACCTAGTACACACCTATGAACCTATAAGATGATGCTCGGATGTTCACTGTTGCAGTAAAGAAAGCTATATGAGTTATAGCCTGCTGAGGATGAAAACACTCAGTCTTTGAGGAAGATTGTGGTAATTTTCCTGAATGAATTCCAAAAGAGGGGAAAATCAGTGTTGCATGGGCCACAACTTAGTCACCACAATGACCTTGTGGGAATTGTCTCTGAATCTTCAGAAGTACCCTGGATATCAGTGGGAAAGCATATAGGAACATTCCTGTCCAAAGAAAACAAAAGGTATCTGTCTTACAGGCCTTTTTGCATGAAATTCTGGAGAAGAATGTTGCCAGTGGATTGTTCAGAGAGGAGGCAAAGAGGTCTACTTCAGGAACTCCACACAGAGGGATCAAACCTTGGAAGACTCCCCCCCCCCCCCCCGATCTACTTTCCATTCATGAGGGTCTGCCTTTGTCCTGCTCAGCTTGTCTGTAAAGATAGTGATGTGAAGCTATTTTCCATGCTATCTGTAGTCTGCATGGGTGGAGGGTATGTTCTGTTATCCTCTTACTTGTTTATGTACCACATCACTAAGGCTTTCTGTAACAACTTGAAGTGCTCCTGAGAGAACCACAGATGATTCAGAGTTGACAACTTCAATAAGAGCTGCATCTCTTATGCTTTTGTGCTTTGATCTATATTTCCTGTCCCAGAGACCTTGCACTTTTAACCCTTTTGATACTGCTCTCCAAAGAAAGTCTGAGGCATCTGATGTGACTGACTATTTCTGAGCAGAAAAGAAGGGGAGACCTGGATTCAGGGATATTTGCAGTCTCCACAAAGTGATTTCTCTTTCCACAAATCCCAGACCTGGAATCTGGAAAGATAACAGATGTTGGTGCTGGGACCAAAAACACATTAGATACTATAGTATCTTTCTCATGTAGAGGTATCATGGGAATCATGGATTCCATGAGACCCAGACTCTTAAATTCTCCTGCAGTGATTGTAGTCTGAGTGGAAAGCCCCTAGAAAAAAAAATCTAAATATAAATCTATTTTCTCCTGTGGAAGAAAATCTCTTTATACTGTGGTGTCCAGTAGACACTTCAGGAACACAATCCTGAGTGAAGGAGTCAAAGAAAGACCTTTGAATATTTTCTTAGAACTTCAGGTTGTGTAGGAGCCTTCTCACCCAAGTGATAGATTCCTGAAATTTTGAAAAAGACTCTGCAAAGATAAGCAAGTCTAAATATGAAAGAATGCGGATATTTGCAGCCTGCAATGAGATATGACAGGAGGTAGATACTTTGCGAAAACTCTTGGAGCAGTAGATAGCCTGAAGGGTAAGGCAGAGAACTGATAATGTGATCTAGACACACAAAACTTTAAGAAACAGCTGAAACCTGGATGAATAGGACTGTGATGTTCTGAATCTTTTAAATCTAACGTTACTCAAACTCAAATCAAGAAAATGAGGTGCACAGGTTGTGAATGGAAAGCATTTTGAACTTGGGCACTATCACATATTGGTTTAGGAAAGAAAGATACAGAAATAGTCTCCAGGCATTCTATTTCTTTGGCACTAAAAACATTCTTGAATAAAGCCCATTTTCCAAGTGGGAAGATGGAACTGTTTCATTTACCTTCAGAGACAAGCAAGTAATGTGGACCAGAGGAAATAGAAGGATTTGGTCTAGTGGATGTGGAGGAATTCTCTGTAAGGGAGTTATTTCTTCACACTGCCATTTGTATCATTCCTAAATTAGCCTCCATACCAATTTTGTCTGAAACAATCTGTTGCCAAAGAGGGAAATGGAGATTCAGATGTTTTAGGAAAGATAAGCGACTGCCAGGATGGGGGGCAAGGTGCAAGACCCCTTACATCGTCATTCTGCCTTATCTGACAGCCCTTGGTTCTGCTGGGTTTCCTGCTTTCTTTTTGTAACATCTGCTTACCAGTAATCTATTGATAATGTTTGTTTTGATTCTTGATAAAACTGTAAGAGGGAGCAGAAAATCTTTTGGAAAATTTGGAGAAAGAAAGTTAAAACTCTGAGAGATTCCCTGAATAAGCTTATCTCTCTTACCATGTTCTTGATGATCTCAGCAGAAGAGGGTACAAAAAAAAAAAA
Source organism: Protopterus annectens (assembly GCF_019279795.1). Taxonomy (NCBI): domain Eukaryota; kingdom Metazoa; phylum Chordata; order Ceratodontiformes; family Protopteridae; genus Protopterus; species Protopterus annectens. The sequence continues at coordinate 141,554,246 of NC_056732.1, forward strand.
ACAATCTCTATCCAAAGAATTCAGAATCTCAGTTTTTAAATGTTATAGGAGGTTCTTGGAAAACGGCCTGGTAAACCTCCTTAATACAGTACCAGTGGCACACAGCCATGGAAGCAATATCTGCAGAGTCATAAATACACTTTAAACAATTAGTAGTGACCCCAAAAATGCAATTAACAACTACAAACAGCAGATTATTTTTTCTCACAAGAGGGACATTTCTCATGCTTTCACAATTCAAAGGTCCTAGCTGCACAACACACAATGAAAGTAAAAAATAAAATCAGCAAGACCACCACAGCTGAGATCATAAATTTAATAATAAAACAAAGTAGATAAGTGCTTTCGCGTTCCAATGCAATGCTTCATCAGATCTAAAAACACTGTTAAAATATATGCATATATACTAAAGCACAGAAAAGCAATCAGAAACAGCCAATGGAATAAGTGAGCACATAAAGAAATAAATTACATTAAAGTAACAGTTTCCTTCCTTCTAAAGCTGGTTTAAGGGGGACAGAACCATTTAAACCTGAAAAACTGTCTGGTTGCAGTCTCAAAATCCAAAGCCGTTCTGTTCTTTCAGTGCATCTTATTATGTCACCCCCCCCCTCTCCCATTGATATATGTACATTGCAGCGCTTTAAAGGAAAAGCTTTGTCCAACATGTTCCATGATGTGTTTGGCTACACCATTCTTATTGTTCTTTTTCTTTATATCATAGAGATATCTAAGTATTTTAGACATATTTAACCAAATATTGTCAAAGGACAATTTGCTCGAGCGTCTAGGTTAAATACACATGATAAAAAGTTTAAGCACACTTTGGATAATATGAGAGAGAATTTTGTAGTGAGAGGTTACAATAGGGATACGATACAAGCACACCGCAAATCTATAAAAGATGGGAGAGACAGTGACAGATACACCCCTTACTATTCCTCTGAGCCTGTAAATACAACCAGGGGTACAGTGAGATCTGGACATGGGCCAGATAGGTTTAGATTTGGCCTTAGCTACACTAGTGATGTTAACACTATACATAGTGTTGTACGTAAACATTGGAAATTTCTTGTCACAGATGAAAAGACCAAGAAATTAGTAGGTGAGTTACCAAAGTTTTCTTACAGGAATGCTTTAAATTTAAAAAACAACTATGTGGGAAGACACTTAGTAGAGGGGGTCAATCTTTGATAGAAAAGGCATGTTTCCCTGTAGACGCTGTGGTGCCTGTTATTCAGTTTCTATCATTTCAGACTATTTTTCACTGAAATGCTGGCTACTGAAATTAAAGTCATGTGTTCACTGTAACTATGCATCTGTGTTGCCCATTTTCATTCTTCCTAAACATATGGTACAGGATCCAACCTCGGATCTGACTCAGCCACATGCACTACACTTAGGGCCAACTCTTGAACTCCTCCCTCTACCCAAAATTCCTCAGTCAACCAACAATACCTCATATCGAGTTGTTGCCTTATAGATCCTGAGAGAGATCAGGAAGAATGAAGGAACAACAAGCTGGGGCTCAAACCTGCAACATACAGTTCCACAATATCCATAAGACCACTCCAGAAGATGTAAAGAAGGGGAAGGAGGGTAGGATGTTAAGGAAGACTGAAAATGGACAATACAGATGCATAGCTAGGGTGAGTGTGATGATGTAAGGTATTATGTGACATACCCTCTCTGTCCAGTAATCAAGCAGCCTTAATCCTCACCACTGACATTGAGAGGGATATTCACTTGGAACAAAAATAGATACACACAGTATTTCCAGATCCAGCTTCTGCATCAAGCCCAATTTCCCTTAAAAGCACATAGGGAACACACTCAGTCCGGGGTCTTGGTTTTTCTCTCTCTCTATTCACGTCCCCAGTAAGCCACCCCAAAGGCACAGCTGTAGAATTGAGTACTCAGCAGAGTGTCCAAGCCAAGTCTTTCACCACTGTCTCTCTGTGAAACCAGTGCTGTGTCTCAGCCTCAAGCAGCTGACACACATATTGAGATCTGATTTTCAGAGAGACACACACACACACTCTCTCTCTCCTGGGAAAGGCTGGCACAGATTTAATAAAAATGCCCCCTTCTGCCCAGACTATAAGGTAGTTACACTGCCACCAAATAATCCAAAGCCAGCTACCCTAAGACTCTTACAAGGGTACCCAATTTTACTGAATGAAATTAATATTAATACAAATGACATTATTTGACCAATGCAGAAAGACTTTCAGGAGTGGTCACAGAGTCACCAAATAGATACACGTACTCTCAAAGTTTAAAGTATTCTCTAAAGGGCCAGTCACAATGAAAAGTTTAAAACATATTTAATAATAAATAATAAAAGAACATGAAAATGCAGAATACCTACTTACAATAAACACCAGAGTTTTAATCACAGGAAATATTAAAATAACAGAGATGAATAGATTCACACAGATACAGAAAAACAGTACGTAACTAATCTCACTAAATTTTCCTGACTGATCTAAAGAATTACTATTTCCTGGTCACTTACTAGAGCAAAGCAAGATAAAACAGGTGAGTGATCCTTCCAAGTCAGGTTCCAAAAACAGACTTCCATGAGACGTCTGTTTCATCAAGTATTAAAACATAATTGTTGTCCTGGATTACAGAATGATGTCACATACATCTGGTCATCTGACTTTGGTTCTCATACTACCCCCTTTACTAGGAGCTGCCAGGATGTAGCAGATATGTGTCAATAATACACACACATAGAGCTTTGCTAAGATCTGTTGTAGCTTCTGGAAGTCAAAAAATCATTTCAACACTTCCACCCTTCCAGGGTAGCAATTAGTTCCCTGATAGAGACTGTATTCCTTGTCCTTGTTTTCCCAGACATTTTGTCTCTGGCTGCAATCAGAACTGTAAGATACAATTCTTTATGGCCTAAATTAAGTAATTTAATTTCAAACTATTTTTCAAAGTTTTTGGATACGAGTGCTTTCTTGGAGACATTGTCAATGTAAAAATTGGATCTGATGAAGTTGGATCCAATGTTGTTTGGATTTTGTGAGGAAGGTCCAAAGAAGTCGAACCTTTGAAGCCTTTAGAGAACAGGTAGGGGTTCTCTCATGAGATTAATTGGTCTCTGAAGAAGACTTGGATGGTTTACTAGGGGGTTGAGCCCCTGAAGTGGAAGATGAAAGCAGCAACAAACCCTTAATTGCTAACGTATTACACCTCCTCAAAATAGCCCTAGAATTAAATGCAGCACAGATAGCACAATCAGTATTAAGATGTGTTGCTCTTAGGCAGTAAACGCATTCCCTGTGAGCATCAGAATTGGGGATTTTGTGCCAACAAGAACTGCATTTTTTAAAACCAATGGATTTCTCAGCCATGATTAAAAAAAAGAAAAAAAGTAATACAAACAGAGAGAGGAGGGTGATTTTTTTTTTTTACAGATAGTAAAAACTACCAGCAATTGTAGACAGAGTACCCTGTAAAGAGTAGAAGAAAATAGAAAAGGAAAAGTCCACCAGCAATGGAATGACAGAGACTACCAAATGTAACAGAGAAAAAAAACTCAATAGGGAGAGGGGGATTAATAACAGGGTTAGAGAAAAAATTTTAAGGAGTTTTCTAAACTACTTGCTACTCGCAAATACATTAAGAAACCAAATGAAGTTCTTGAGAAGGATCTGTGTCCATGCAAGATGGCAGCAAATGAGATCTGAGGTATTGGTGGTTTACTGGGGCCTTATAGGTTGAGGGAGGAGCTTCAGAGTTGGTTCCTAAGTCTAGCACATACAGCTGAGTTGGATCAGAGGTCGTATCCAGTACCCATATGTTGAGGAAGAATAAAAAGGACAAACAAGATCCATAGATCTTGCATTTCCCTCAGCAAAGAATGCTCAGAACTCTCAAGATTAATTGTTCGCATCAGCAGACAGCTTGTCTTCATGTAAAAGTAGTCAGCAATGAATCTTTGTAAATTTCATTCAAAAAAGAATGTATAGTTGCTTTAGCAGCAGAATTCTTGACTCCCACTGTACAGTTGTTGATGGAAAAAATAAGGATAATATTTTTGCAGATGTAAGAAGGTTGGCATTTTTCATGGCTTTCATCATTTTGCCATTTTTCAAACCTACTTGCTTTCATAAGTATCTCTTTATAGCTTAAGTCAAGTGCATTAATCTAGACATTCATCCCTATAAAAAATAACAGAAAATATCTCATTTCGATGTATAATTGAATCAGTGCACTTTTACACCCCACCCCCTCAGCAGACCAAGCTCACAGCACATCAACATGAAACTTACTTTTCTTCAGCCATTCTTCCCTTGTTATACTGTAAAGTATTCTTTTTCAGTATCCTTCTAAACATTAAATGACAAAGTGGGGTTTATGCTTTACCATCCACCTACAAGTTTAACAAAGTCAGTGAAAGTCCAGTCTTTCTCAACCACTTTTTCTTTCAAGGCCATATTTCACAAAAGTGAATGATGCTTTATAGCCTCCCATTTATTCACCAATTTCAGTGTTGCTGATCTTCTTCCTGTTGATGTCCCTCTCCCAACACCAGATTGCAGTTTAAGTCAAAGATGCTCCTGATTCTTCTAGTCCACTCCAGTTCTTTTTTTTTTTTTTCTCATCTCAACCATTTCCCTTCAGAACATTGAGAAAAGGTTTCACTGGCAGTCTCTCTATGAGCTTTATTGTCAGAAGAATGAAAAACAGAGTACCCTTCTGTTTGATGCACTTTTTGTTGGATAAACTTTTTTTTAAATTTCCTCCTTAGCCTGTGGTGCATCAAAAATGCCTTTGATTCTCCATGAAAAATATTCTGAAAGCTGGATACAGCAGCTTGAATCTCACACCTGCCCATAGACATACCATGATAACTGGTATAAAATGTCTTCTCTTCTACATGATATACAGTGAGTAATCATTTTCTACAAACACTCTGCTGTCTCCAATTTCAATTTTGAATACTCTTCCTTTCTGCCACAGTTTTGTCAGGATCAACTGTTTCTGGTATGATTGCATTTTTACTAATACAGGCCTTGGCTGCTATCTCATGACTAGGTTTGGAGCATACACTTGGGTGTGCCTTTTCAAATAACAAATCCTGATGTGGAATACTGGCATGGTTGCTTATTTGTGCTTTCATAAAATGAAATCATGTTCCTTCCAGTTTCTCTACTGTGGCAGAAAATCTTAGGTTTTCTGTGTGAGTAAAGCTATGTCTTCGAACCATACCATTTTTTTAAAACGTTTTTTTTCTGGAGAAGTGTTATACTCAGCCAACATTTTCTTCATGTCAACCTCTGATTTTTGCAGTTTTATTATTTCAACTGAAGGGCTAGTTAAAGCTTATTCTATTTATTCCAGCCTTTTGTTATTTGAGTTGATACACTCCTTCAGTGTTTCATTTATTTGAATCACCTCCGAGTACATTTGACTTGCATTTTCCTCTAAATTACTAGAAAAAAAATCTGAAGCATGAACTGCTTTTTGCTGAACAGCTTCAGGGTTTTTTCCAGTCAGTGTTTTCTTCTTCACCCTTTCTAGGTGATTTTTTTCAGGTTCTCCAACTGTCTACTTTGCTGGTATTCAGGCAGTGTGCTTTCTACACAGTAATTTAATTTTACTCAAGCTAACAATATCACTGTCTTTTATTTCTCAGTTTCTTTTTTCACACTAGAAGTGCTAAAATTAAGTGTGCAACCATCTTGGAAGCCCTCAGCTCATAATATTTTTGGATGGGAGAAAGAGAATCCCTCACAGGGAGATTCAGATACCATGCGCTCCTTTGAATCCGAATAAGAAATCTGAGAAGAAAAAACTGCATCTGTCTCATCATATTTCTCTACATATTCTAAACTCTAAACCTCTTCAGAAAAAGTGGAGTCCCTTTTTCTTTTACCAGAAACTATCTTATAAGAAGGGTCAATAGCCTCTACAAGACCATGAGCTTTGTCCTAATAAACTACTTCTATCCAGAGGACCTGGTGCAGGAGAAGACACGTTTAATTTTCTGTTTCTTTTTGACAGGAATTTTGTTGCAAACAGGTTTATTAATAGCAGCAATAGCTTCCTCAAAGATGGGCACATCATTCTGGCTAAAAGGGGCACCTTCCATGCTTCCTCTCCAAGACCACAGAGGGGACCACCATAGCCACTGAGGACATGGATAACTAGTAGTCCATACTGGATGTATGGACAACACCAGAATGATCCTGGGAAAAAGAGGAGTAGTCTGAGGAAGCAGCTTTGGCCAAAACAGAGTCACCCACCTGCAGCTACGGCAAATTACTAGCCTGCTGTGGTGGGAAAAGTTATTTAGTTAACTTTTTTCTTTTGTAGTTAAAAGAAGGTCTAACTAAGTGACTGGTGGCTTGTTCCATGACCAAGATGAAAATGATGCTTGCTTCCTGGATAAGCTTAATTGCAATAGTTGGGAAAACAAAAAAGTCACCTTTCCAACACAAAACACAGTAAAAAGCACTTTAAATACTTTCTCCAGCCCCAAAAAGTAACACAAACACAGTTTCTCCATGGAAACTGTAGTTTTAAGCAACATTTAACTGCTTTTATCACAAAAGTAAAAAAGTGCACACCCATTTAAAAGTACATAAAGGTAAAGTGACAGTCAATAAAAAATACTTTTCCATAGCTTTAAAATAGCTGTTTTTCAGAAAAACGTAGTTTAACCAACAAGTAATGTGGAAGTTTTTTTTTTTTTTTTTTTTACCCTCAAAGGGAACTTATCTGCCCAGCAACAGAACAGTGTTAGCCAACCATCAATCCTTGAAAACCAGCAAGAGAGTGCTCTGCGGCAAGAATGTTCTGAAGAACTTGGCACCAAAGGCAAACATCTTCAGGACTTTGGATCCTCCACACCAATACTTATAAGGACCAAATCAAGGATATTGAGTCCATCAGTTTGGGAGTATTATTATCTTTTCAAAGTAGTTCACATTTACAAATGTTGAGGAAGCACTGGACATACTGATACTGGGTCCACTAGTTGGGGTTTTATTTCTTCAAGTTCAAGCTGACTAACAGTTTTGGCATGTGGAATGCACCCTGAAGCTTTGGAAGCTGGATGGCTGTGATATCCTGTGCAGGATATAACCCATACAACCTAGGCTACTGCAGCATTTCTCAATATGAAGAGCATCCTTAGGAGAAGCCCCGTCCCTGTCTTTGTCAGAATTTTCTGACAGGTCTTCCTCGTAAATATTTCTACTAACCAGTACTGTATTCTCAATGCCAGGATTAACTCTCTGTAACAATTTCTTGACCAAGGTAAGAAAATTATCTTTTCTAATAGACACAAAGTTTTCAGAGGAACAAACTTTTAACCTATATTTTCTTTACAGGTATCCCTGATGACTAACTCAGAGAAGAAACATCTGCCCCATCAAGAGGTCTCTTCCAGTGGTTACATCGAGCAGCATTCTCCAGTGCATCTCCATGCCCTAGGAAAGATGGTTCGGGAAGCATCTATATACCTGACAACAGAGTCACCTATTACAAAAACAATGATAAGGTTGGGTGCAGTCTCAGTTGGCATTAAGGGCTTAAGAATTTTGCAACCTTATGATTCTTAAAGGTATATGTACTAGCCATGGGTGTGTAGAGTGAAAGTAGGTGTGCTTCTTTATAAAATAATGGTTAAGCTTTCTTGGTCATTAGTCTGGGAGTCTTGGACATTGTTCTCTTTACAGCATCAGGATAAACTGGTGCAGTGGATGTATTCTGTGCTGCAGATGTGTGTTCATATGCGTGTGCACGTGCATTATGTTTACTGAATGTGTACTCTCTTGAGATAGGTACTATGTCACCTTCAACACACACACAAACACACCATTTTCTTCCTGGTATTTTATAATTTATTTATATGGCTATTCCACTATAAACGTTTTATTTTTACATTTTCCAGAGTATTGGGAATGTATAGGAAGTGGAACTGGTTTAACAATACATCTATTTAGGTGACATAAGAATACAGATAAAGTTGATGAATCTAGATAGAGTCCATCAAGGAGGATTAAACCAGTCTTTCCTTATGTCAATAAGTAGTTGCTGGAGGTTAACTTCTGAGAAGTCCTTAAACACAGAAGTAATCGTTTGAGGAATATCATTGCTTGAAATGAGAAAATTATGGATTTCAGGACTGATTTACTAAGTGAAAGATGGAATTGCACAAAAAAGAGGCAATAGGATATTGGGTCCACCAACTAGGGAGTTTATTATTCCTTCAAAGTAACTCACATTTAATAAGTTGAGGAAACTTTGTTCATACTTGCCATCTGCAGTGCAGGTCAACCAGTTTATTGATGGATAATTCAAATTACTCTGCACAAATTTGTTTCGGTTTACAGGTATATCATTTAAGGAATAAAGACAGATAAATATGCTCAACAGAGGAACCAGACAGGGGTGTCCTCTTTCCTCTTTGTTATTGGCTTCATATTTATAGCCACTGTCAATTAAAATAATGGACTCAGAAGTTAAGGACATAATCAATATGGTAACCTGCAAAGTTTGTCTTTATTTGCAGAAGATATTAGTTTGTACAAGATAAAACCAGAAAAAGGACATCTCAGTGTTGTAGAACATTTTGAGACAATTTCAAATATTTCTGAGATATAAAATTAATGAAGATAAAACAAAACCTATAGCTACAAACTATGAATTGGTTCAGCAATACCAATATTTATGGGGACATGATAAAATGAAACATTTAAAAGTACAGATTAAAAAGGATTATGCTACAACAGCTAAGGATGTGTGGAAAGAGACTAAACAAAAGATAATACAAAAACTGAAAAATTGGAAGCTGTTGTTTATTGATATGAATAGAAAGAAACAATCAGTGAAAATGTTTTTAGTCCCTTTAGTTTTATATACAGGACATGCATATTTTATCACCAGAGAAGTTGTAGATAATGAATAAAGAGTTGAAGGAATTTATCTGGGAGGGAAAGAGGGCAAGGGTTAAGTGGGATAAGTTGGTTCTTTCAGCAGAACAAGGTGGTGTAGATTATCTTGCATGAAGAGATATTTTAGAGCTCACAGTTAAGGCTCACATACATAACACAAGCAGGATGCTATCATTCAAAGTGGAAATGGATGTTGATGAGGCCAAGGGGAATTAAAGAAATAAAGAAAGAATTAGTTTTTGGATGCACATCTTGAGGAGAATAACAATAGCCATATACAGTATCATATTCATAAAGTGACAGAAAGTATTCAAATAAATAAGCTGACACAGGGAATGGAGGAAGGAGATTTTGACTATAGGGATGAGTGCAATTAAGGGTACAGAGAATAGGGAGCAGGGTGTTGAATTCACTGGATAAACTGGCAAAGGATCCATGGAATATGGAGCAAATCACTAAAGAGTGAAAGATAAGAGAATGGGAAGAGGCCAAGAAGACATTTGGATTGCAGTCTAGAGACTGCCTTTTCTATCAGGGATTACTATAAGCCAAAGAGAAAGGAATAGCGAATCATAAGTAAAAGACCTGCTCTGGCAAAGTTTTTAGTCAACTCTAGTAGAGAAGCTGTTGTTAAAAAAAGGGATACAATGTCACTGGAGGTAAAGCTCTCACAAAAAAGTACTCCTAATGTCAATAAGGTTGTCAGTAGTACGCTGCACCCAAGACACACAATTCAAAGCAGACATATAGACCCACATATGCTGAACCACTTAAATGTAACCTTCCTAAACCCCAAAGACCTCCTAGATGAAGCACACATAACAAATACTCTCAAGTAGCTCCAAATGCACTCTTTCAAAACAATACCTACATCAACACATACAGTGACATCTCATGGAGCCTCTACTTCCAGGCCCATAAGGCAAGCCACTACACAATAAAACATTCTGATCAATGGAGTCTCTGTCATGAGACACACTGATGTCCCTCTCACCAGGCTGAGTAAGGAGAAAGTCACGGTCAGTTGCTTATCAGGGGCTAGGATCTGCCACATTATTTATGCACTTGGGTCACTGGATTACAAGGACCAGTATGACTCCGTCATAATCCATGTGGGTGTAAATGACCTGAGATGTATCGCTATTGACTATATGAGGAGAGACATCATGGAGTTCTTGGAATGTGTGTCTCAGGCTGGTATAAGCCTAGCATTGAGCAGGATTTTACCTTCTCCAAGAATGATGCTACAATACGAACAAAAGATGAATGACTTTAATAATTGGCTTAGTATCTGGTGTCATTCTAAGGGGGTGCAATATTTGCCAGTATGGAAGGAGATGGTCAACAGACCATGCTGCTTTGCCAGGGATGGTCTGCACCTCTCCCCCTCTAGGCTTTTGAATATTAGCTAAAATACTGTCTTCCCCCATAGTGCCTTTTTAAGGCAATGCCAAACAAAGTACTTCTGAAATAGCAAATCAAAACCAAGAAAATCTAAAGGTATTACTCCTCAATGCTAGAGGTGTAAACAAAAAATTCCACTCCCTAGAAGCTCTCTTCACCCTAGAGAATGCTGACATATGTGCAGTCACTGAGACATGGTTTAAAGCCATGGAGAGAACATCAACATGCAAGGTTATAATGCCTTCCACACATTTAGACCAGCTACTACACACACAGGGAGTAAAGGTGGAGGTATCTCAATTTAGATAAAAAATAAATGTACCTCAAGGATGGTCAAACGGGCAATGCATTTGAGTTGCTCCATGTTCAAATCAGCACAGGCAAAATCCAATAGCGCTTCCTTGCAAACTATAAGTCCCCCCTGTGACCCAGAAAGCCCATACCATGTATTTAAACTTATTGCAAACAATCACCATCCAACCCAATACCATAAGCATGGATGACTTTAATTACCCAACTATTAGTTGGAATCCTATATGACACCAAACATACAGGAACATAGCTTCCTGGATTTGGTAAACACATACTCCCTGGGCCAGACTGTCAATACACCAACCAGGGGTGCAACTATAGTGGAGCTGGTCCTCACTAATATGGGAGAGTGCTGCACACCCCATAGGGTAATGTCTTCCCTGGTAAGATCAGACCACAAAATGGTCTCCTTTGAAGCAAAAATAAAACCTGGAACCCCAGCTAAACTTGGAATATTCAGAAACTACTCTAAGACTAACTTCCTGCTATTATGTGATAACCTAGCAAAATTTCAAGCCCCCCCCCCACCAAACCTTGAGAACACTGCTGCCTATGCAGAACTGTTCACAGAAACTGTATACAAGCATGTTAGTACCTGCATAGAGGCAGCTGTGTCCATCAGGAAGAAGTATAGAACTAACTCAAAAAACAAGCCACGCTGTTGTAATCACAAAATAAATACGCTGTATAACAGAAGGAAAAAAATCATGGCAAAATTAGGAGGTGCAGCACCCAGCAGGATAAAAGCACTCTCAACAAACTAAACCAACAACTCAGAGGACAAATAAAGTCTACCAAAGCCAAATGTGAGGTAAATTTGGCCTCCTAGGCCAAGGACAATCACTCTGAAGAAGTCCTGAATTGTTACAGGACAAACGCGCTTATTTAACTAAAATTTAATTAAAATAAAATTGTGATTTATACTTCCTTGCTTGTGGCTCCTTAGCGGTTGTGTGTCTTAGCTGCTTTTTTCGATTAAAGGATAATTCAATAAAGGTGTTGACAAAAGGCAGATAGATATGTTAAGTAGTGGAAATAGAGGGAGATCCATAGTTGGCTATGAAATGGTGGCTAGCCATTTTTATCATAAGCTAGACTATCATGAGTTCAAAACTGGGATCATACAGAAGATGTAGAGATGTGAAGGAGTTTGACAAAAATTGACACACTCAATTGCTTGTGGTTTGAATGCAGGAAGTGAGGGAGTGTTTTTAGAATATAGAACACATGTTTCTATAGCTACATAAATATGGATGCACTCAATCTGCTGGAGGGCCTCAAGTTTGGGCAGCTTCTTGTTAAGACTTGTACCATTCAGAAGAGCCACCTTAATATGCTAATAATTAAAATTTACTAGGTTGGAATCTCAAGCAGACTGCCTAAAAAGGCACTATTAGGACAAGAAATATTTAAGTCAGAGTGTAAAAACCTTAGTAAAAGACACACAGACCATCCCTGGCAAAGCAATAGGATTTTTCAGTCAACACATCCTGGATCCCACCAGAATGACATCATTAACCACTTAACCAATTACTGAAATTAATTGTTTTGTCTTTGAATCTTAGCATCATTCTAGGTGATGTTAAGCTACTACTCAAAGCCAAAGTTTACACCACCTAAGATACATTCATAGCAAGAGTAACCATATCATTCTGCATATCCCTCAGCTTGAAGCACCTAAAGCCATTCATTTCCATATGGGCCATCACCAATACATAATTGTAATGGTGGAGGAATCTGAATCTCCTCATTATTTCCCAGATCCTGGCTCTAGAGATACAGTGGTCACTCTATTCTTATCCAGCCTCATAACTGTGGTGTCACTGAATTTCACAACAGAGTCACCAATTATTTAAACATTTCCATGGGTGGATGTTAACTAGGCCTTAAAACCTTGGATACTACATCCTTGTGACTTTCTGAAGTGTGTATTGTAACTGCAGTAATTTCTGGTGAAGGAATGGTGTAGTGGTAACGTTTATTTACTCCAATCTCTTAACTCTTTCTTAGGAGGGTTGGGAAGAGATTTCTGACAACCAATGTATAATAAGTAAGCATAACAGAGGTGCTCTGCAGTATGTGAGTATGTGTATGTTTACCTCATCTGTTTTGATGTGAGAGAATGAGCCCTCAAAAAGCTCAGTAATGACTTGCACCTCTCACAAAACAAGTAATTTTGAGGCAGAACAAATGGGTTTTAGTAACCATAAGGCTGTCTCACAACTTCAAGTATTGTTAGGTTTGTTACAGAAGAAGCAGAGTGGACTGCAATTTCACTTTAGCCAGAAGCTACAAAAATACTTATCAGTGTAAATTTGCAGAAGAATTAGCTGCAGTAACTCAAGTTTAGTATGAAAAGTATGAAGAATAATGTAGTTTCAATAACCTCTATGCAGTATAAAAAGACTGAAGACCCTAATTACTTAAGTACAGTCTGAAAAGAATGCAACAGAAATACTTGTGGATCTGTGGCACCCATTATAATCAGCACAGCAATGTACCAGTTAAACAGGAATCAATACATCTAATATCATCTTGACAGAATCAGTATGCAAAACGTACTGCAGGATAACAACCAGCCAACATGGACAGGCATTCTATCCAACAAAGAAGTAAAACCAGTATGTAATCAGCACTATACAGAATCAGCATGCCATTAGCACAGCAGATTAACACTCATCCCCAGGTCAGGCACTAAAGGAGTAGAGCAGAGTTACAGTACTTGATTCAGGATGCAAAATAGCAGTCAATATAACAAAAAGTCTCATGGACAGACATTCTAAGTAATAAGGAGCAAACCAGTAGCAAAGCCAGTTTGTGATCCAAAATGGTGAAAATCTAAAGGACAGCCTGACGGACAAAGTCTCAGGCAAAAAGGAGCAAAACAAGCATGTGAGCTAAATGAAAAAGGAATAAAACCAGCAAAATTAGCATGTAATCAAGCAAGATAAAAAAAAAAAAAAACAGTTCCATAAACAGGCATTCTATGAAGTGAAGCAGAATACAGTGCAGGATTTCAATATGCTATCTTAGTAAAGCGAAAACAATAAGGTAATATACAGGTAATTTTCATATAAAAAATTTAAAATAAAAGGAAGGATGGTGCTTTAGTGGTTTTATTTTCTTCTCATGGTTCCATTTCGTCTTGTACTTCTTTGTTGTGCACAAGTACCTCACATTTTATACCTTCTCTCACACATACAGTGTCACTATCCCCCATATTCTGTCATGTCTGAATCAGTTATAACCTGCCATCTCCATAACATTTTATCATTAGCACATGTGACTTGCATATTTGCCACCCTATCATTATCAGTTTTTAACTTCCCCATGTTCCTGCGCAGACGTGTGGAGTTACTCGGTCTGAAACTCCCTTCCATTCTGACTTCATTATTTGCATTAATCCCATATACTAAACATTTAATTTGAACTATCCACATACATCATTGCTTCTTTAATGCTTACCCTTCACTCCCGTATATTTGATATAAATTACTTTTTGCTGGCTGCAACATATAACTATTTCTTTCCCATAGTTAGGCATTATTGATTAAGAATTTTGTGACCATACATAGCAGGACATGTTTTCTAGGCATGTATTGGCTTATCAATGCTTGTCCTGAAAGACAGAAGTCAGGGTAAATGTATTACACCCTATGGAGATCAACCATGGACAGCTACAGAAACTATCCAGATTGTGTTTTGTTCAAGGCAGATGAACTAAATAAATTTATCATCAATAATCTATTCATTTCATTGAGAGTTGGCAACAAAAATGAATACTACTTTTATTTCCTTCTTTTTTCTCCTCAAGTTGTCTCAGAATGTAGGAAAAAAAAACGAATTTTATGCAAACTGCCAAGCATTTCATGCTCAATGGACCTAAATGCAGACATAGGGAACTTTATAAGCATTTCAGGTACATTCACACAAGTATAAAGATAATAAGCAATGGCAGGCTCTGGCCAAAATCAGCAGAATCATGCATATGAAGTCTATGTGCAGTAACTATACAGTAGTGTGCAACAGCTTTCAGTGCTGCCTAGTCCTCATATGGCACAGCAAGAATTCTTTAAAAATTCAACTGATCAAAGTCCTCCAATTAAAAAAAAATAAGACAACATTCTTTTTCTTGGTTACACTGCTATAGAACTTTCCAGTTTAGAAAATTCAGTACTGTATATACTTACCAGGGGAATGCACCAGACGTATTTTAAATACTATCATATTCGATTTATGTAGTTAGTCCTTACCCCATTCAAAAATGCCCCAGCTGTGCTGCATGTAACATAGGTGAGATCTTTATCATGTGGTTTAATAGCCAGATAACAAATTTCTCCATGCACCTGCCTCCAAGGTGGAGCCCGGCATCCATTTGCAAATTCATACTCTGCAACAACAAATAATTCAGTACTTTATATAACGATTTCCAAAATCTCAGAACATAAATAAATGCAACTTCAAACAAATATTACAAATAATGTGGGTCATATTCAACAAATGAGATACATTTTCTTCTCAATTACATGAGTTTATCGTCATCAAATAATGTGCCTATTACGGACGGTAATTAAAACAAGATACAGCTGTATGGCCCTCTCTATAAGAGTATATATTACAGGGAGCATTATTCTTGCAGCATTCTGGAGATTTAGGCTTCTTCTCACCAATGTCAGTCATTCTGGAGCCAATTGTTCAATCTGCCCAAGCCCCCCCCCCCCCCTTATATGAGGTAACACAGGTCTCATACTGTTGCCCTTTCAACACCAGGCAAAATGTGCCTTATTTACAAAGTTAATTTGTGTCATTTTATTTCTTTCAGCAAGAAATGTATAACATACTGTAATTAGGGTAACACTGATAGTTTTAACTATACAGCTATGATGTGTTTGCAGTTGCAAGTCAAAAGGCTGTAAGAAAACATTAACCCTCAAATTCACATTTAAACAGAGGAAACAACAGAGTCTCCAGTAATTATCACCTTTACCTAATATCCATTTGAAGTATACTTAAAACAGCCCCAGTTTCTCCAGCGCTGTAAAATCCCTTACTAAAAAGTTTACTGGCTGCCTAAGATGTCAACATTACCACATTACTGCTGGAGAAAATAGATTGTCCATCACTGGATGCAAGGAAGGGCAATTGTTCAGTTCTTTTGAGCCATGGCCCCATCAGATATACATTTATATGTCATGACAGAAGTCGCTTGTGGTCCCCAAACCATGGTCCAGTATTACTGCTTACAGCAGTTCAATCTTTATCACCAGTCACATAAATACAATATTCTTCCCATTAAATAACAGAATGCAGATTACCATGTACATTATACCCATCCTCAAATGAAATCAGCAGCACCTGTCATGGTGCCATACTTTCTTTTTCCACATACCTTTTCATTCTGAACTCTTACATCTGGATACTAGGCTTCTAATCTGTACTTCACCTCAAATTCCACACTAATCTCACATGACATTCTACCACACCAAAGCACTAGGACAATAAAATGAAGAATATTAATATGGCCCATAACAGTGTAAGGGAACTGGTGAGAGGATACAAACAGTATAAAAGGGAATGAAGCCAATTATTAACTCTTACAATGAGCTCCTCACACAATGGTTCTATTTTAGTTCCTTCAATTCCTCTCTTCCACTGAATCAAACCTATGGGTAAGATAGCAGGCAATGCCTCCAAAAGGTAGGTTGAAGTTTGAGTGAGTACAGCATGACTGCTGCTACAATATGTCTCTGATTCAGACTGGAAGCTCACTTGTAATGCTTAGTTGGAGTGTGGATGAAGGACTAGGTCATGCCTTCACAGATAATCCATGCTGAGATTCCTGTAAAAAGACTGAATAGATTGAGCTCATTTTGCCAGAAGCTTGGCTATTCAACAGGTTGATGGATATGCTCACTGGCTGAGTTATAGCCAACTCAAATACAAATGGCTAACTGGACAGAAGTAGCCTGTTTCCCAAACTATCAGTTTGTTACTAGAAAAAAAGTAACAGATGACTTTACTTCCTAATGCCCACAGTCATGCTGATATAAGATGACATCTGTCTCCTAGGCTGCATAAACTGTGGGCCAACATAACAGAGAAAGGAGTAGAAAGATTCTACCATTAAGTTTTTTTTTTTTTTTTTACATCCAAGTTCAAGCTAGCTGTTCAAACTATGATGTCATGGCAGTATCAGCCTATTACTCTAGTCCTTCCAAACAGAACTTCAACCTCTTTATTTTCAAGTACCAGCTACTAGTTAAGATTTCCAAATCAACAAATTAGTTACAAGGTAAGACACCTTTTTTTCCTGGTGGGATTAACTAGTTTCTTTGCACTTCTATTACTCATTGCTGGGTTAAATCCTCTTTATATTGTTCATAGGTAGGTAATAGGCTATTGGCCCTAGGGCCTATGCAAGCCCAGCCAAAAAGGTACCCTGGCTTTTGCCACACAAGAAAATTATTTTCCTGTGCCACTGTCAAGCAGAGCCACAGACGTGATCCCCGGGGTGAATTTCCTATTTCCCATCCAATCATCAAGATTTTTCTTGAAGAGTGCTAATGAGCTTTGTTTGATATAGACAGGTAGTTTATTCCAGAGTATGGGAAGTCTCTGGGACAGAATCTATCCCTCTGGCATGTTCTGTTTATTGTGGTGACAAGGTTTAGGTCCCTAGAGCATGTAGCTCGGAGGGATTGGGAGTTCTTTAAGTGGAGCAAGTCCAACAGCTCTGGGTTTGACATAGCTTTGCGTTCCAGTTCGCCTAGGTGTTTTTATTGAGTTTGTATGTTAGGCAGACATCACCTCTGAGTAGGCGATATGAGACGGAGTAAAGCTGGAGTTTTTTGAGACCGTCTGCGTAGGGCATCTGTTTGAAGCCGGTAATCCTCTTTGTGAGGTATTTCTGCGGCCTTTCCAGTCGTTGTAGATGTCTTGTGAGGTACATATCAAAATGGGTGTTGTACTCTATAATGGGTCTAATGAGTGATGAGTAGAGGGGGAATAATATCTTTTTCTGGATGAGAAACCTTTTGTGGTGAGGTGTGCCACGTAGAAGGATTTCCTGACTATTGTGGCGATGTGATTATCAAAGGAGGGACTACTGTCCACCTGTGTTCCAAGGTCTCTTATCACACTTTCGGTGTTAAGTATACTACCGCCTATGTTGTAGTTCATGGGTACAGAGTTTTTACCAAAGGGGATGACAATGCACTTTTTGGCATTAAGCTTGAGGCCATGGCTTTGACAGCAGGCATCTGTCTCAGTGAGGTCCTTTTGTAGGATGTCCACTTCATTAGGAGTTTCAATTATGGCTCCTAGTTTGCAGTCATCTGCTAACTTAGTTAGCCAAAAACCTTCTGTGTTAGCCTGTACTTCAGAGAAGTAGATACCAAACAGGAGAGGACCCAGGACTGAACCTTGAGGTACTCCACTTGTCACTGGTCTGAAGTCTGATTTGAAGTCTGCTACTTTCATAGTGTGGGTTCTGTCAGTGAGCCAGTTGGCAACCCATCTTGTGACATAGGGATTTATACCTAGTTTAGTGAGTTTATCTATAATTCCAGAGTGGGGGATGGTGTTGAAAGCCTTGGCAAGATCTAGATAGGCTGTGTGAATCACCTTGCCCTCGTCTATGGCTTTGGTGACTGCTTCAAAGAAATCCATCAGGTTTAGGAGACATGCTCTGCCTTTTACAAACCCGAAATGGGTGGGGTCCAGAGTTTGGAGATTACCAATGTCTTTGTTTATAAGTTCCATGATGATACGTTCCATGGCCTTGCAGACCAGGCTCATCAGGCTAATGGGGCGGTAGTTCCCAGGGTCAGTGGTGGCTCGCCCTTTGTGGAGTGGGATAACCATCGTTGTGCACCATTCAGTGGGCACAAAGCCTGAGGTGAGGCTATGATTGAACATGATACTTAGGTGGGGTGCCAGTTCGTTCTGTAGTTCGTATAGAACGCAGCCTGGGATGCTGTCTGGCTCCATGGATGCTGTGTTCTTGGCTTTGGAGAGTGTGGTTTTTACCTGTGCAGCCGTGATTACAGGTATAGAGATGGGCCCTTTAGGGGGTGAGAGGGGGGTAAAGTTAGCACTGAACCTATCTGCCAGAATGTTGGCAATATCAGTTGGGTCTGTATATTTAGTACCATTGTGCTGTAACTCAGAGCAGATCTGAGTGTTGCTACTGAGATTCTTGACATAGCTATAGAATGCTTTGTGGTTGTCTTTAGAATCAGTGGCGATTTTGTTTTCGTAACTAGCTTTGGAGGATTTTATGAGGGATCGCAACTTCTTACAGAGGCTGACCGGGGAGCTCCTCCACTCATGGGATTTTACTCTGTTTAGCAATGGTTTCTTCCTTCTGTTGTACAATTTGTTTATGGCAGGGGACCGCCAGATTGCCTTCCTTTTTTTGGAGGATAGCGTCTTGGTTCTGTTTGGGTTAGCACAATCCATGCACTCGTGTAAGTGCTTGTTCTCACCTATTGTACAGTTTTGCATTTTTGTTGGTCTTACTGGGTTGACTGTTACTTCACTTTTGCTTCCTTGCACGTACACTACCACTTGCTAAGCTGTCTGCCATTGTACTGTTTTGTACTTTTCCTAATCTTGTTGATTTTACTATTTCATAACTTTTGCTACTTATCAATATTGAATTGTTCCCATGCCACTGAACTGTTGTCTTTTGTTAAAAGGATTTGGATAAGCAATGTAAACAGTTATTGCAGCATAATTTGTACTTTCCTTGTCTGTTATGCCTTTTATTTTGCACTTTTCCTTATCTCTCTGAGTTATTTGCGATTTAACTGTTATTTACTGCTTGGTTGTACTGTTCTGCTAGAACACCATTTTGTATTCTATATTGTTCTCGCTATCAGCCTGTTATTAGACTGCTGTAAGCTGTCTTGTCTATCAGATTTCCACTCTCAAACTTCTCTTGTTACCATACTATTTTTGGCACTTAAACAGTATTTTGTGTAGAGTTTCTGGTCCCATGCTACTGATGTTGTAACAGTATCATTTTTGCTATAATGCTATTACCTTACTCTATTGCATATTCTGCTACCCTTCCATACAAGCCAAACCAAACCTTACCACTACAGCTAGTAGCACTTATATCTAACACAGCCCTTTCCATTAACAATCACCACATCAAACCTTAACTCTGACAGTCCATACCTAACTGACCCAACCACTACCACTTTAGACACTTATCATCAAACCTCATATTTCTTCCTATTTAAACCCTGGCAATAATAATATGTAAATCCTATCTATAGCCATATAAACGTAACCTACTTGTACCAATCCCTGCTCTGAACAGGGCATCTATTTAACAAATTCTACCACCAGGGAGCTGCAAGCTGTTCTTGCCTCTCACCTGACCAATCTGTTGCTACTAGGCATTCTGAGGCAGTTTACGAACTACTTTATGTTTAATGACAACCCAGTCCATCTAGATTTTTTTCAACTTTACCTGCAAAAGGTGCAGCTAGTATTCAGTCTTGAGACATGTTGCTCTATTCTTATCCCTATCATTAGACAGTCACAAACTACTACACCTACCTACATTGAGGCAGTAAGGAAATCCTTGCCCATGGCTCCAAGGCACTAACGTATAACATCTCAGCCAACTAGAGAGATGTGTATACAACCTGACATACTACTACTACAGGGAATTATCATGATTTCAAGCCTGAACTGCTAAGTACACACAGGCCAGCTCCTAACCCTGAAGTCCTGGTAATTCCATCACAAGACATCTTGACACAGCACTTACTACACTCGATAAGGAGACTATTACTGTCAGCTGTCTCTCTTACCTAGAATCTGAGATATCGGCTTCATGATCCTAAAATGAGTAAAGCTTTGCTGTCACCCATGTAGGAGTGAATGATATTAGGTGTTCTACTTTAAGGGAGATGGAACAAATTACAATATTTATCTCATCACCTACACCTCGGAGGATAAATCACTAGTGTTGAGCTGTAGTCTTTCTTCTCCAAGGATGACCCCTAAATTCAAGAATAAAATAAATTGACTATAACAATTGTCTTTTTAACTGGTCTCATTCTTGAGGATCCAGTGTGCATTTACCAGAGAAGAGATGGTCAACAGACCCTTCAGCTTTGCTAGGAATGGTATGAACCTCCTTCACATACTAGAATTCTTTGCCTACAAAATATAATGCGAGGGAAGCGATGTTCAAATCATGAGTGAACTCACCTAGCAAATTCCAATTTTTACAACATGGGTACTCTGCTCAATGTTCAAAGCTTAAACAACAAGATGTTGGACCTTCAGGCTTGTCTCAGCCCTGAAAACATCCATATTTATGCAATAACTGAAATATGTTTCAGAATAATGATAGCACTCCCTACCATGCTCTCAGGGCTACTAGAAACTGCAGTCACATATCCATATTTATTGGACTTCCCACAGTCTTCTGTCGGATATTGAATGATAGAACCCTAGAACTTTTAGAGGTACTAGTGCAGCTCAACAAATCTGCCTACCACATCAATGCAAACTATGGCTCCCATTCTACCACCCTCACAGAGCAAACTGAATACCTAAATCAACTAAATAAGCTACCCATCAAACTTAAACAATTTCCAGTAAATACACCCAGTGACTGCTTGACTTATCACCCACCTGTTAATTTGACCCTTAATACAAGCCTCCCCTAAAAACTAGCAGTGCACCAGGATTATTCTAAAGCCAACTTACTAATGTTGAGGAATACATTAATTTAACCTATACTACATCTGATAAATCAGACTGAGATCTTTTTTCAGGCTTTACAAAAGAAATTCATTGTGCCACATATGTGTGTGAGTGTGTGTGTGGACTCTACCTTCACTAACAAAAGAATGCAGCACCTATTAGTACGCTCTGTGATCTTAAACAGTAACATGTAATGCATAGTTAACTAATTAAAATTCACAGACTACACTTTTTTCATGTGAAACTCTCATGGAACATAACTCATCAACTTATCACATTCTCAGTCTTCTGTAAATCGGGATTTATCCAATGTTCTACATGCTTCCAATCTACCAGCTTTTTAGATATTATTTCATTTTGACTTGACAGGGAAACATACACCAAAATGTATATCAGTGCAGCTGTGCCAGTGGAAAAGTACTGGGAAACATTTAAATGCATACAGTATATGTATGTACCTTAACACCCACTTCCCTTTCACTTTTAAACAAAGCCATTTTACCTAATAGAAACACTTTCAGTTCTTAATACATTAAGCAGTTATACAAATAATACAGAAGATGTACATTAGTTAGTTTACCACTACACTACTTACATATTCTGGATAAGCACATCAGGCATATTCCACTGAACAAACTCATACACAATGCTGCCCCTTGCCTCAAGATACTCCTCAGAGTTATTCTCCATTAGGAACAGATAAACAGTACAGGCTGTTCCCATCCACCACAAGAGTAGAAATAAATTCAAGAACAAGTCAATATGGTGATAAAATGCCCATGTCAATCAACTCTACATGAAAAGGAAAACCTCAGGATACTTTTTGAAAAAAAAATCCCACTGCCACACAAAACAGGAACCCTGAATTTTTCCATCTTTATGTAAAAATGGCCAGAATCACAGGAACTAAACCTCTTCCTGGATTCTGAATCTGTTGTGGTTAACAGCACAAAATTTCACTTGCTGGATGGCACTTAGCACAGACTTCTCTGTTTTCAAACAGGTCCAGCAGCTCTGCAATGTGACAGCAAGTCACAAGTTTCTTCCTAGCCTTGCCAATTTTATTAAAAGATGCACTGTCTGGTCTGCTTCAAACAAAGAAGGGACGTGATTGGTTGCAGCTGTTTAAAACAACTTAGAAGCAGCAGAGCCTTTAAATAGCTTCCAACTAAGAAGCTATTTCTCTTTTTTGTAACTGTTCTTGTAAGGACAACTTTTTTTAAAAAGAACTCTGTAGTTTGAATATGTGTCTTTTAAAGGACAGCTAAAAATAATAAATCCAATACGCAGTTCGAATGACAATAAAACAAGCTTGGGAGTCCAAAAGGCAGTCATGGGGACAGAATCAACAAGGCTATGGTCGGAAAAAGAAATTTTTTCACAACAAAGGGCAAAAGAAGTTCAACAACAGCAACAAAAATTTTAAAGGGAACTTTTATATGAACAGGAACGAGCAGTGTTGCTGCCAGCAAGGAACAAGAGCATGGAATGTGCAGAAAGGAGCTGGAGAGAGTTACCAGCAGCGCCATTGGAAACAGGACAATCATTAACCAAAGGTATTGTAAATTTAAATTTTAAAATAGTGAATTTGTCCGCAGTGGCACTTAATATAGAACAAATAAATGTTCTCAAGAAAGGACTTAATTTTGTGCCATCGTCAAGGGCAAATATTGTGTCTGTGATAAATGAAGAGGTTTTGTGCGAAAAATTTATTTGAAATGTCTTTTTCAAAGCAGGGCATGTAAACAACATTGTTTTAAAAAAACAAGTATTTTTAATCCCCCCTAAAGGCCAGAGTTAGAAGCATTTTTGCTTACATGTGAAAAAGAAGTCGGGGAATTGTTGAATAAACACAACAAAAATTGTATTTATAATATGACTACGACTGAGAAGGATGCTTTGCAGTTGTTAGTGGGTGATAAAGATATTTATATCACTAGGACTGACAAAGGTAATGCAGTGGTAGTCATGGACTATAGTTTTTATAGAAATAGCATCTATGAGTTATTGTCTGATGCTGATTTTTATGCAGAAGTGAACTGGATTAATATAAATAAAAGTTTTAATTTTATAAACTCACCGATTGAAGAATGGTTAGTTGAAGGAAGAATCAGCAATGAATTGGCTGGTTACTTTTGTGTGAGTACACCCAAGGTGGGAAGGTTTTTCGGCCTTCCCAAAATACATAAGAACTTGGATTCACCAAATTTTAGGCCTATAGTGGCCAATGATGGTAGAAAAACTGAGTCCATGGCTATCTATGTAGACAGATGCTTGCAAAAAGCAGTGATTTCAGCTGAATCATATATTAAGGATTACTTTGATTTTAAAGAAAGTGTGAAGAATGTTTTCCTGAGAGATAATACATGGTTAGTAATTGCTGATGTATGTTCATTGTACAATGTAATTCCCAATGAAGAAGGAATTGAGAGGGTTACAGGAGTGCTGAGGGGTTGTCCTGATTTTAATGGTGAGGAGATTAGTCGGTTGGCTGAACTTTTAGATATAATATCGTCTTACAATTTTTTTTAGCTTCGACAATAGATTTTTTAAACAAAACAAAGGTGGGGGTATGGGGGCCGCTATGGCCCCGAGCTATGCCAATTTGTTCATGACTAGTTGGGAAAGAGAATTTATTTTTAATTCTACATTTGCTAGCAATATTTATTTTTGCAAACACTTTATTGATGACTTGTTTTTTTTTATGGGAAGGTTCTGAGTCACAAATGTTGAAATTCTGTGAATATTTAAATTCTGTTACAAGCTATTTAAAGTTTTCTTTTAGTAGAAGTAGAATTAGTGTGAATTACCTGGATCTGACTGTGTACAAGAAAGGGGGGAATCTTGGTTAAAATTTTTAAAAAAGATGTCCAGAGTAACAGCTAATTGGAATATAGCAGTTTACATAGTGTGAACTTGAAAAATAATATTATGTTTGGTCAGCTTGATAGAATAAATAGACTCACTGACGAAGAGTATTTTTTTGAAGAATGTGAGATATTAAGAAAAGAAAAATTAATCAGGGGTTACCCTGTTGGGGTAATAAGTGAAGCAATAGATAAAATTAAAGCCATGAGGAAGAAAGGGACAATAAAGGATGTTGAAAGAAATAGTGAAGGAGTAGATTATAATCTGAGTTGTACATTGGAAAATTCAGTAGATATGTACAGTATTAAGCAGATCATCACAAATAATTGGAATTTTTTTAAGAATTTCCAAGAGTTAGGTGTTTTTTTTATATGAGAGTGCTACTTTTGTTACAAAAAGAGAGAAAAGTCTTAAGGATTTTTTAGAAACCAAAAAATGTAATACTTTTATTACTTATAATGGGATGTCAAGATGTGAAGACTGCAATTATTGTAAGTTTTTGGTACTGGGGAATAAAATAGTAGTAAAGGCTCGGTACTTTACTATTAATATCAAGGGGAATTACAACTGCAAGTCTAAATTCATTGTGCATCTAATATTATGTAATTCTTGTGATGGATTTTACATAGGAAGAACTATATGTAGCTTGCATCGCAGAATTTATGAGCACCTGAGGGCAGTTAAAAAACTGGATATAACTAATGCCCTAGCAAGACATGTTGTTGACGGTCATAACAGAGTTAAAGTGGGTTTTAGTTTTACTGTTATTGACCAAGTTTTAAATGCAGACAAGAGATGAGATGCAGAAGTGGATTTAAACTGGAAAGAATATGCCTGGCAAGTGAGGCTAAATACAGGTGCAGATCCAGGTATGAATGATATGGAAAACTTTAAAGCAGTGTTATGTAAGAAAGGGTTAAAACACTGCTAATGTTTTGCGTCAAGTGACTTGAGCAAACTATAAATGTGAATTTTGTATGTGTGACAACCAGGTCTGAAGAAGTTCTTTGTGAATGAAAGCGCTTACCGGTTGTTTTTTGTTTTAATAAATATTGTCATTGTTTTATTGTCATTCAAACTGCGTATTGGATTTATTAAATTTACAATTGGAACTGTGGAGATTTATTTGGACAGCTAAAAATAATTACTGGCTTGCCTTGGGATGACTGACTGGTGCTCAGATATTGTGGAGAGCTTTGCCGACAAGAGGGCTGCATAGAAAGTTGCACTGAAGATCAAGTGTGAATAGGGATTAAAGCACTGATTTGTGAATGAGTATGTATGGGGATATGTGTGTGTAATGTCTTCTAATACTGCAGCTGATATTTTTTTCTTTTTCCGATTTCATTACTTCACCATTCAAACAACCTTTAATGAATAAACCAATCTATTATATTTCTTGCACCTAGAAAGAAAGCAAACAACTGTCTCAAATCTTCTTGGAAGCCAGAATCAGAAAAATAAGGAGAAGAGAGATAAACAGACTGCACCATAACAGACAACACTGCTCAAAAGCTTTAAGATGCACACAGAAGCAGCAGTAGTTAGAAGAGAGATAGTCATGGATACTTTTCAAGCATGGAGTGCTGCAAATATCCTGATCAAGAAAACGGACAATCCTCAGCTTTAGCACTGGATGGAAATGTATGTAAAGGGGACTGTTGCACTGGCACAAATCAGGTATGTAAAGGGGATTTGTGCACTAGCACAAATCAGGTATTTAAAGAGGATTGGTGCACTGCCACAAATCAGGTATGTAAAGGGGACTGTTGCACTGCCACAAATCAGGTATGTAAAGGGGACTGTTGCACTGCCACAAATCAGGTATGTAAAAGGGACTTTTGCACTGCCAAAAATCAAGTACTGTATGTAAAGGGGACTGTTGCACTGGCACAAATAAGGTATGTAAAGGTGGACTGGTGCACTGGCACAAATCAGCTATGTAAAGGGGATTGGTGCACTGGCACAAATCAGATATGTAAGGGGGACTGTTGCACTGCCACAAATCAGGTATGTAAAGATAACTGGTGCAATGCCACAAATCAAGTATGTAAAGGGGACTGTTGCACTGGCACAATGAGATACTCTGTCAGCTGTACCTTTCAAAGTTGCAGGAACATGTGAAAGCAGACATTTATATTGCTATATAAAGATGATCACCCACAGTCATGTCGGAAGAAACCACAGTTAGCAATGTACATTGCATTCTACATGTTATATTTGGGCCCCCTTCACATGATCAAAATTTCAGAAAGCCGAAACACATACGGCCGAGACCATATGATCAACTTTTGAAATTTTGATCATGCAGAACCTGGCATCTCCGTATAGTGCAGAATGGGCAGATTTCCATTATCTGCACTGTAGTACGATCTCGGAGTTGGTATATTTAAATTGCAGGGGCTGTGGGGGGCACAACATGTAGGTAAGTTTTGTTTTTGTTTTTTTTTTTTACATGTTCGAAATTTCAAAAGTCGAACATATGGTCTCGGCCATATGGCCTTCGGCTTTCTGAAATTTCAATCATGTATAGTAGACTCATTATATTTGTACTCCAGTGAAGGAAGCATAGCTCGCAACTGTACAGATTTTTGCAGAATGTCCAGATTTTTGTCTCATATATTTGGTCAGTTTTTCATAAAATTGTGGTTTTCTGGCAAATCACTGGCACATTATTAAAGGTTGAAGTCTGAAGATAATGACAGACATTGGAGTTTCAGATTTCATACTGTTCAAAAATGCATACTAATTCCAAACCTGTCATTTTATCAACTTTTTAAGTTTGTAAGTGCAATATTTAAAATAATGTCCCTATTTTTAGGCCTTTGTCCCCCCCCCATTTGTTATGGCTTTGTCCAGATTTCTTGCTCCAACAGGTTGAGAGGTATGGAAGGAAGTCATATATGGTCAGATGTGCATAGGTGTCAGCTGTGGATCATTCAATAGTAACTCAAGCTGTGCTGTGTGTGAAATCACTGCAAAACTACAGTATGTTTTTTTTTTTTTTTTTTTTTTTTACAAGAAACATATTTATTAAATTATATGTGACACATTTATATAAATGAAAATAAATCATAGCGGCACAATCTTTGCAAACGTTATGCAAAACTACAGCATTGACTCACAAAATGTGATTATCTTTGTGAGTGACAGTGAGGGAAGCACTTTGTGGAGTGCTAGGAGACCATGTTATACATTTCCTTGCTACGCTCATATGTTGTCACTTGTGGGTGACACACTGGTTCTCAATTTCAAGACTGTCAATGAATTTGTGGCACTTATAAAAAATGTCTTCCAGCTGTCTCTGAAATGAAAATGGGAACATGTGGCTTTCCTACAAGAGTTTGGCTTTGAAAAAAACCTCACTGCACTGCCACCTGTGTTAGTGCTGATAAGATGGAATACATGGCTCGCAGCTGTGCAGTACAATGCACAACATCTACAATACCTATGGGACCTCATCTCTGAAGACGACAGTAATGCAACATCAAAGAACCAGTTATGGACTCTGCTGCATGACATAGTCAGAGCTTGAAATTCAGAAGATTTTCATCGCTGACAACTTATAAAACTTGATCACAGCCATCAAAAACATGCATTTTAAGGACAGACCTTTTGCAGACTTGATATACAACATGCTGATATCACTTTGCAGTTATTATACGGTAACAACAAAAACAACAGGCTTTGTGGAGAAAACCAATTAATTTCTTCATCTGTTTAGGCCCAGAGTCAGGGAAGACAACATCCAGCTGTTTATGTCTGCCTTTAAGGTCAGCCTAGAGAAACTTTTAGTTATGTACTTACCATAACTTCGGATGTATGGGATCCATCTCGCCTACATTCATAACTGATGGATTCGGAGCCGATCCGTCGGCTCCGACTCGGCCACTATATACTAGAACGAAGTCTCTCATTGGCTGGGCTTCCCCTTATCCCAGAATGCACCACGCCTGCTTCCCCAGATCTTGTTTGTTCGCTTTCATACATTCATACAGGTACAGAAAACACATACCAATAACTATAACCAACTAGAGCCCTTCCAGAGGAGAGCTCAGCAAGAGCAAAATTTCCTCCAAATCCAAAAGGTAGGGGGAAGGAGGGTGGGTATGTATGAATGTGAGATGGATCCCATACATCCGAAGTTATGGTAAGTACATAACTAAAAGATGTAATGGGATCCTATCTCACCTACATTCATAACTGATGGGACAGCGTTCCTAGCACCTAAATCCTGGGTGGCTCATTGGAACACACTCCTGAGAACTGCGGAACCAAATGAAGCTCTGCCTCGGGAAGCCACATCAACCTTGTAATGAGAAATGAAAGTGTGCGGAGAAGACCAAGTAGCAGCCGCACAAATATCATCTATTGAAACTTTGGAGTGAAAAGCTACAGAGGTGGCCATAGCCCTGGTAGAATGAGCTTTAAGTGGGAAAGGTAACTCTCTGCCTGACTGGGAATAAATGAAAGAGATGCAATCCTTAATCCATTTGGCTATGGTGGTTTTGGCAACTGGTAGACCTAACCTATTCTCCGCAAAGCACACAAACAGTTGGTTAGATTTTCATGTCTGACTGGTCCTATCTAAGTAAAAACGCAGTTGCCTGTGGACATCCAACTGGTGGAAGGTATATTCTGCTCTATTAGAAAAATTTGGAAAGAAAACGAGGAGCTCCAACGATTGCTGAATGCACAAAGGGGATGCTACCTTAGGCAAAAAGGATGGATTCAATCTGAGGGAAACTCTATCTTTATGAAAAATCAAATAAGGAGGAGTAGAACAGAGAGCCTGAAGCTCTGAAACCCGCTTAGCAGAAGTTATTGCCACTAGAAAGGTGGTTTTCCATGACAGAAATTTTATATCACAAGTGGCTGCCGGCTCAAAGGGACGGGCAGTTAAGGAGGCCAGAACCAAATTTAAGTCCCAAGGGGGCACAGGATGAGCTATAGGAGGCCTGAGGAGCCAGGCTCCCTTAAGAAAGGACTTGCAAAGTCAGTTAGCCATTAAGGAAGGCTCTATGGAAACATGAAAATTAGATATAGCCGCCAGTTGAACTTTAATTGTGGAGACTGAAGAGCCTGAATGAAAC
Source organism: Protopterus annectens (assembly GCF_019279795.1). NCBI lineage: Eukaryota > Metazoa > Chordata > Ceratodontiformes > Protopteridae > Protopterus > Protopterus annectens. The sequence goes on from NC_056732.1 coordinate 141,583,575, forward strand.
AATGAAGCTAGAAATTCCAAGACCTGTGGAACTGGGGCCATAAGAGGATCAATGCCTCGCTGCTGGGCCCAAAAGGCAAACCTTTTCCATTTGCTGGAATACAGCTTAACAGTGGACAGCTTGTGGGAAGAGGACAAAATGTACATCACCTCTGGAGAAAGAGCGTTATCTCTAACTAAGGATGGAAGTGGAGTAACCAAGCAGCCAGTCGCAACAACCGAAGGTACGGATGAGTGTGTCCCGACTGATGAGACAACAGGTCCGGCACTGGGTCCAGAATCCAAGGGCCCTGTACCGCATACTTCTGAAGGAATGGGAACCAAACCTGATGGGGCCAATGTGGGGCGACCAAAATCATGTGGCTCCCTACATGAAGAGCCTTCTGAATCACCCTCGGAAGAAGGGGGATCGGGGGGAAGGCATAAAGGAGACCGGGGGGCCAATTGTGGGCTAGAGCGTCCCTGGGAGACTGCCCCTGGGAGGGAGTCAGAATGAAGAACTCTCTGCACTTCGCATTGTTGGGGCTGGCGAACAAGTCGCAACAAGGGAGACCCCATTTGGAGAAGATCTGCGCAGCCACTCTGTTGTTGAGGGACCACTCATGGGGCAACAGGAGAGTCCTGCTGAGCCTGTCTGCAATCACATTGGCTTTCCCCGGAATGTGCGTGGCTACTAAGAAACGTCGAGTAGCTATGGCCCAGTGCCATACTCTCATGGCCTCTCTGCAAAGGGGGTAGGACCTGGTTCCGCCCTGCTTGTTTATGTGCCAAACTACCGACATGTTGTCGGATAGAATCGCAATAGTACCTTGGGGGAGAGCCTGATGAAGTGCTTGCAAAACCAGAAGCACCGCTCTCATTTCCAGGATATTGATGTGAAGGTGCACTTTGCAATCCTGCCAAGTGCCTTGGACAGACCTGTCCAGACAATGACCCCCCCACCCTATCTGGGAGGCGTCCGTGGTCACTGTGGCAACAGGGGGCTGAAGGGCGAAAGGACGCCCCCGGTCCAGGTTGGACCGACGCAGCCACCAACGGAGGTCCCGACGACAACTGTCCGTAATCAGAACCAGGTGGTTCAGGGGAAGTTCTTGGTACGACCATTGAACCGATAATAGCCATTGCAGCACCCGCATGTGCAGCCTGGCTAACGGTACTAAGAGGATAGTTGCAGCCATTGTGCCCAATAACTGAAAAATCTGTCTGGCAGGAACTCGAGATTTGGGTAACAAATTTAGAATCTGTGATTGTAGAACCTGAATTCTTTCTGATGGCAAAAATGCCCGCATCCTTTTTGTGTCTAACTCTGCGCCTATAAAGGTGATACGCTGAGATGGCCGCAGCACAGATTTTTCCCAATTGAAAGTGATTCCCAGAGAGAGACCCAAAGTTACTGTGGCCATCAGCGCTCGAATCAGTAGATGCTCGGAGGTGGCAGTGAGGAGCCAGTCGTCGAGATAGGGAAACACTTGGAATCCTAGACTTTTCAGGTGAGCTGTCACCACTGCCAGACACTTGGTAAACACCCTGGGGGCTGTGGTGAGACCAAAGGGCAGTGCACGAAACTGGAAATGACTGGTTCCTAGGCGGAAGTGTAAATGACTCCTGGACTCTTGATGTATCAAAATGTGATAGTAAGCGTCCTTGAGGTCTATGGAGCACATCCAGACATCCTTCTCCAATAACGGGAGAATGGACTGAAGGGTGACCATCCGGAACTTGGACTTCTTCACAAAACGATTTAATGAGCTTAGGTCCAACATGGGCCTTACGTCCCCTGTCTTTTTTGGCACCAAAAATAATCTTGAGTAAGTTCCTGATCCGATCTGGTCGGCGGGGATGGGCTGGATGACCCCTTTGCTTAGCAGCTTTGAAACTTCTACAGCTGCTAGATCCCGTTGACTGGGTGGCACATCCGGGATTCTCCTTGTAGGAGGAGGGGGCTTGAAAAAGGGGATGAGGTAGCCTCCCGGTTACAATGCGAAGCACCCACTGATCCTTGGTTATAGATTCCCAAGCCTGTGGGTGTTTCGCAAAACGACCCCCGACTGGCTCCAGAGAAGCACAGCCGGGCCACATCCTAGGGATGTTGAGGGTAGGAGGAACCACGAAAGGAATCGCGGTCTCCAGAGTTACGGGGGCCTCTGCCACCTCTAGGGCGGCGTCTTCCTGAATCCCCCCCCCCCGCCTCTGGAGGGGGAATCACTTGGTGGAGTAGAGAAGAACTTTTGGGATTTTCTGAACCACATTTTCCCTCCTCTCTGGGCCTTGGGGTAAGGTCTAGAGGGAGCAGAAAAATGGGCCCCAATGGCAGTCAAGGTCTTGCCCTCCTGCTCGCACCGAGTAAGTGTGTCCTTCTCCTTGGGTCCAAACAAAGAAGACCCATCAAAGGGGGCGTCGGCGAAGGAAGACTTAAAGGCCTCCGCAAGTGGACACAAGCGTAACCAGGCTTGTCTCCTAAGAGCCACTCCTGTGCCCGCTGCTCTACTCGCCCCTTCGGCTGCATAGGAAATGAGCCTCATGGACGAGTTGACAATAGAAGATAGGGTAGTCATCTGGGCGCCTACGGTCTGGGATAACGCCTCAGGAAGATTACCCGCAAGAGACTCTCCTAAGTCCTTGAGGAGGTCCCTTTGGAGCCTTGTAAAATGACAGAGATAGTTCAGTGACCGCAGGGTAAAGGTCGCTGAAGAAAGGGTACACTTCCCGTACCTATCCATGCTCCTAGAATCCTTATTAGGAGGATGAATAGACGTTGAAGCCTCTGCCACATCCTGCTGAGTGGCAGATGCCACCACCATAGCATCAACTGCAACACCCTTAGTGAGGAATTCCTCTGGGGAGGGGCTGAAAGAAACTTATTAGGTCTGGCAGGCACCGGTTCCACTGTATCAGGATGTTCCCACACCCTCCGAGAGATTAGATCTAATAACTCGTTGAAGGGTGGAGACACCCAGGAGGAGGAGGGCTGGGCCCCGAAGACCTTGAGAAAGACTGACTCCTCAGCGGTAGGGGCTTTGGATTGCCAATCGCCTCTCTGTCTCAAGATCTCAAGGATATCAGAGAAGGAGACGTCATCCGAGGACGATTTTGGGGACCCCTCCGCATCATCGAAGTCAGTATCTGAAGTGACGGACTCATCTTGGGAATCAACGGGCTTCCTCGTGCACAGTTTCTTCCTTGGGGGTTCATCCGAAGCAGATTCAGAAGGACCCCCCCGGAAGAAGGGAACCCTCTAAGGGGGTATCCTCAGGCCCCGGGGCCCCATGAATGTCTCCAGAGGCACCAGTACCCAAAACTTGGGACGGTGAGGTAGAAACCTGCTGAACCGGCAAGGTCATGGCCAGCGCACTCCTCATGGCCTCAAAAGCAGGACCTCCAGACTCTGCAGAGGGCACTTGCTGAGAGACCACAGCAGTACCGGGAATACCTGCGGCCGATGCTCTGAGGGGAAGACTGGGCATTGAAGAGGTGAGCTCCACAGTGTTACCCTCGGCCCCCGCCGAGGAAGACCCAGTACCAAACCCTGACACCAAGGACAGGGTAGGAATGAAGGTCGGAGCAGAGAAACTCAGAGGGGGTCCCTGCTCTGACTGGACGATTCCGCTGCGTTCTACCAGCACCGACTCCAACGGCTCCAAGGGGGTCGGAGGAGGAATCAAATGCACGGAATGGGGAATCGGCTCCGAAGCAGAGTGGGCTGGAGCCGAGATCATTTTAGTAAAAACTAGGGACTGGAACAGCCTCTGGATAACCCTATCCAAATCCGAATCCGACAACCTAGAGGATTAGGAGGAAAGAGACTGGGGTCGAGAAGACTTCTGCCTCGGCTCCGATAAAACAGGGGATCGGCTCCGAAAGGGTTCCAACACTATCGGACCCGAGACTGGAACCGTTTGTAAGGGTGTCAATGCCGAAGGCGGCTCCGGGGCCGAGGGGGAAGAGTCTGAGCTGCACACCTCCAACGGCTCCGAGACCAAAGGAGCCGAAGTAGGTGATGGCCTCTCGATGCACTAACCTGCGGCTCCGACACCAATGGAGCCGAGGAAAGAAGCAACGAGGCAGACCCTTCAGCCATCGGCTCCGAAGCCATTGGAGCCGAGGAAGACGAAGTCGATCCATGTTTCTTAGATGTCGGGTCCGACAGACTGGACGGAGCCGACGATCTATGCTTCTTGGGTGTCGGGCCCGACGGACTGGTCGGAGCCGACGATCTCTTCTTTTTAGAAGCTGGAGATGAAGCCAACGCTTCCTCAAATGAAGGCTTAATAAGACCTCTAAGTATCAGCTTGCCTTTTCTTTCCTGTAGGACCCTGGAAGAAAAAGCGTGGCAAACACTGCAAGTATCCTGTAGATGTTTAGGTCCTAAACAGTACACGCAGACAGCATGGCTGTCTGTAATAGACATTTTATAATTACATTTAGCACATTTTTTAAATCCTGATTTCTGCTCCTTAGACATACTGAACACAGTAGAAACAGGTAACAGATAGCTAGAATACGCAGAAGTAAACTAATATATGGGCTAAAGCCCTCTAACTTAAACGGGCTTAGCCCGATACAATAGGAAAAAAACAAGAAACTATTTCAGTCACACAACAAGAAAATAAGCACACAATAACGGCAAAGGCCCTCTAACTTAAACGGGCCTTGCCCAGTACACTAGAAGCTCGGAAAAAAATATAAAATTCTAACTTTCACAAAAACTGACCACAAACGCTCACAAAGCTGTTAAAACAGCTGTTTGTTTAAAAGCTGACAGAAACCCTAGCCAAAAAGACCAAAAAGGTCAAGAAAATACACTTAGCTCCAGCCAAGTCGAGACCACGTCCAGCTTGAAAAGCGGCAAACGAGATCTGGGGAAGCAGGCTTGGTGCATTCTGGGATAAGGGGAAGCCCAGCCAATGAGAGACTTTGTTCTAGTATATAGTGGCCTAGTCGGAGCCGACGGATCAGCTCCGAACCCATCAGTTATGAATGTAGGCGAGATAGGATCCCATTACATCTGGACAAGCATCCGGATAGCTACCTTTCTGTTCATGTCTTAAAGTTCTGCAGAATCTTAAATTCCTACAATTTACCACAACTTAACGATGAATTTCAATCATATGCAGCCAGCATGCCCAATTTTTAAATGAGTAATCCAGGTTAATTTTTGAAGGATTCATGATTGTATTTATTTATTTATTTGTTTAACATTTGTTTACAGGGGAAGTCTGATTGGGCTAGTTGGCCATTTTCAGTGGAGGTCCAGACAGAAAAGCTCCACATAAAATGGTGTGCAGGGAATGCCACCACTGAACTCTTTGACTTGCACAAATGCTGGATTTCAAAGGCTGTGCAGATTCCAACACAGACAAACTGTAATGAGATCTATATGGATTCCACTTTCTAGGGACAAAGCTGAATGCTTGTTCCCTGCATATGGACAGATATTAAGTGAACAATGGTGAAATCTTACTGTCAACAACATGAACCTGCTAATAAGCAAAGTGCTGTTCAACAGCAGCAGTAATGAAAAGTAAGACTGTACAGCCATCAAGTTCCTTCATGAGGCTGGGTATAATACTAGACGGACTGACTGAGTGAACTGTGAAAGCCATGTTTTAAATTGGTATTTATATGGAGTGCATGAACCTCAAATATTCACAAAGCAGAAAATGTTTTTCTTGTTTAGCCACTGTGTGACTGTCTTATGCCTTGCTAACATGTTTTCTGTTTTATAACAGGGTTCTATTTAAGATTATCGTGCCCTGACACCTTATGTATCAGTGGTTAACTGGAATTTCGAAATGTCTAGGATTGCTTTACATGTGGTTGCCGCACTGTGTCTTTCAGGTAGAATATAATGGTCTGAGATTAGTTCACATATCGGAAGTGTCTTACAGGTGGATGAGCCAACTAATCACACATATATAGTGGGTTCCTATTAGAATGACGAAAACACATTTTGTCGAATGCGTTTTCGTCGACACATGTAGGGCGAACAGGCAAAACAGCGAAGCGGCTGTTCAGCGAATTCTTTCCCTGGGAAAGAAGTCGCTTGATCACTTCATTGCTTTGCCTGTTCTGGAGTGTAGTGTGGTTCCTTGTCCAATATAGCTCCCCAACGTGATTGTGCAACAGTTACTGACCTTAGGGTTAGGGAGCGGGTTAAGGTAAGTGCATATGTAAAGTGTTTACTGTTTTTTATTTTGCGTTAGATGTATGGTTGAGTTACGTGTGTATGTGTTTTCAGCTTTTTACCTTTTTTTTGGATGGTAGGATTAGGGTTAAGGTAAGTGTGTTTGTAACTGTTTAGGAAATGTGCAAGAGTTACTGACCTTAGGGTGCGGGTTAAGGTAAGTGCATATGTTTTAAAATGTTTACTGTTTTTTTTTCCGTTGGATGTATAGTTGGGTTACGTGCATATATGTATTTAGTTGTTTACTGTTTTTTTGGGGGGGGGGTTATAATTAGGGTTAGGGTATGCGTTTATGTGTTTGGAAGTGTTTGATGTTTTTTTTTGTTTTGGGGGGGGGGTTGGAACAGCAATTTCTTTCCCTAGGAAAGAAATCGCTGTTCTGTGGTTTCGACATTTTCAGCGTTCACTGAATATGCGTCTATGAAACACCGGTCGCTGTTTTCAGCGTTCAGTGTTTTAACATGAACCCCATATAGTCCTTCTTAAATTGCTTTTGGAGTAAAGCAAAGACAAACCCTCGGTCATGTAGGTATAGAAGTCCTGGTTTACTTTCTTTATGTAGCCCGACTTTAACCCACCTGGTAATAGGTATAGGGTTGAAGTAATCATACTATAGCAACTCAATTCCCATTAAAAAGCAGAAGAGAAAGAAAAATGTCAAAAGCCAAAGGGGATTTGTCTGCTGTTACTGACAGATGTCTCAGCAAAGACTTTGGGGGGTACTGGCAATGCTTAGCCATTAACAAAAACTATATTTTGGAGTGCCCACTTTTATCATCATTCTTGATGAAGTGGCATCTGTTTCCCAAACTAAAACCACTCTGTCCATCGGAACTGGCAATATTTCAAGTTTGTCTACCTGTGAGTAGCAAATGCCACATAGCACAATCTCTCCTAATTCTATTCAACCTTAGAAGCCCATTGGTTAGGACATGAAATCTGGAGAATAGCCACAGCTGTCCCCCTCCACAAGGGTGGCCCCACAACAGATCCCAGTAAGTACAGGCCTATCAGTCTCACTAACATTAGCTGTAAAGTTAGGGAATGCATTTTCACTGACCTAATTAAGAACAAGACGGATTATCGCCAGACGTTCAATCCCACTCAATTTGGATTTGTTAAGGGCAGGTCATGCCTATTCATCCTGGCTAATTTTTTTTTTTTGAGAAGATCACAGAATCATTAGATAAGGGCCAGGCTGTCCATATTGCCCAGCTTAACCTTGCTAAAATCTTTGACATCATTTCCCACATGCAGAGCCATAGCTAGGTCAGCTGCTGACTTGGGAACTCCCTACAGTTGAGGACCAAAACAGTCTTCTGAAGTTAAAGACTGTCTGTGGGGAAGGGGGTAGACACAAATATTCCATGTAGGAGTATCTTCTCTAGCTAATTAAGTTTTGACTCCATTCCTGTTTGGCAGTCATTTCTTAGAGGTAAAAATCAGACATTCAAGATCTACAGATAACCAGATGTGCCGATGACTGTAAATTGGGAGTTGCTGTCAATTCCTCCATGACAGCTAGATTCTCCAAACAAAATCTAGGTAAGCACTAATCAAAGACTAACTCTAAATGGAAAGAAGGGTAGTGTAGTTGCATAAGAGCACTATCCTTTCCCCTTAGAATATCACTGTTGTTCCTCTAGAAATACATCCCATTACTGGAGATCTGGGTACCCATACTGACAGTCAGCTCCCTTTTTTTAGTAACCTGTCTCAGTTGTAGTAAGAAAATCATTATGCCTTATAAACCTATCTGTCCTTGCACCTCTTTTAGACCCAGAGGCATCTTTATTTCCCTTTACTCTTCCCTCATCAGACTTATGATCAGATAAAATGCCTACTTTGGAATGTACCTCTCTAAGCAACTTGTATCATTTAAAAGGTTGCAAAATCCTCTGTTTTAAGTTATTTAAGCTATCCCAACAGAGTAAAATCTCTATCCATCTACTCAGTCTCTTACATGGTCCTAAGAGGTAATCTTTGCTAACATTTTTTGCCATGACAGATGCCTTACTCAACCTACTTCACCTTCAGAGATCAAACAGTTCCACTAATACCTCCTCCAAGGACATAAACCTCCACCCTCAGCCAACTCGAGTACTTACTGGGATAATAGGTTTCTTACTTAATGCATCCCTAACCTTTGAGACAGGCTCCCCTACACTTTAAGGAGAATATCTCATTGAAATCTTTATATAAATCTGAATGACTGGATGTGTAACCCTAAATTCATGCCTAGCAATAATGCTAATAATCTGCCAAACAAAAACAGATGGTCTATCCTTATCTTTACAACAATGATGTGGGCAAGCATCTTGATTGCTCTCTAGGCCCAAGTTTAGTATAAACCTATGAACTTATTAAGGGCAATGTCTGACTCAACCTTCATTGGGAAAGGTGGACTGAGTGACAAAACCTCCTTATCCTTACAGAAGAACATGTAGGACTGCAAAAAAACTAGGCTCTTATTTCTGAAGTAATTTGAGATAGCAGCTAGAAAAAAATGTTGTGTGAGGAATCAGACTTTTTGGTTTGTATATTTACATTGATTTCTACAAGCAGGATTCAGAAGTCTGCTGAATACCACAACTTCTGATCTGTGGAGCCCACATAGTGTGCGGAATGTGTGGTAGATGATTCACTAATGGAATTAAATGGTACATATGATACACAGTGCACCACAGCAAGTAATACTGGGAACACACAAGGTCACTGAAGACAGTTTTCATGAATGTAAAATGATCAAAGTGTTTTCCAAAACAACATTTGCCAACAGTAGAGTTTGCCTTCTCCACTGCTGTACAACCTCAGAATTGACAATATACAAGTCCCTGGGGGAGGTAAGGAGTATCTACCCACATGGGGATGCAGGTGGGCTTCTCCCCTACAAAAACATGGTGCCAAAATTGCCTTCAGTAACTTGACATGAATCTGTAATATCAAGGCATGGTAAAGTGCCAATAAACCACAAACAATAAGAAAAGACAAGAGAACACTCAGTTTTCAGAGGCATATACTGGTATTTAAAGTTCACATATTCAAATCAGAAATTCCAAAAGGACAGCAACCACACAAAATGTATTCGGACCAGTGAGAACAGCAACCTCGTCACCTCAGAACAGTCTGCCTGCTTTGTCAATGTCTTGAATAGCACAGACTTTTGAGAAGAGCTTTCAAATAAATGTGTCAGAGTAGTATTGGCAAATTACCATAATCTGAAACAAAACAAAGCCAGCAACTTAAACCTCAAAGGCATAAATGTATGAGCACAAACATCCACCACACATTTCACTCTGACCCCACCCTCCCAGTAAATACCCACAGGTGCTTGATGTTGATAATGAACTGCACACCTTTTAGTCCATTTGGCTGAGATGCCTTCTTTCCTGTGCCCAATCTTTTATGTTGATAGCTTCTATGAATCAATTCAGCTGTGCAAAGTGTATAAAGCAAGTTAAGAAACCTGATAAGCACTGAACATTTTCTCCAAACGTCATATTCAGTCATTTCTTTAGAGTGCTTCATGAATACAGTCAATTGTGTCTTTCAGAGCCGGGTATTAATGCTTTTTTCTTAGCTCCAAAATGAAATTTCAGTTAACACAATGCTAAAAGTTAAAAACAAAAAAAAAAAAAAGATCATCCATTGTAACAAGTAACTTTAAACAAACATTATGCACTTAGCATAATGAAAAAACTTCATCCTCCTCTACTATCAGGACTGCAGCTTCATCTTGCTGTCAAGTTGATATTGTAAACTTTGCCAGGCTTCAACTTGTCCTCTATTCCATAATTTTATGCTAAAATAAAACTAAAAAATGCTCTAGAGAGTAAATGTGCCATTGTCAGTAAGTAACTAGAAAGAGATAACAATGGAAATGCAGGCAACGGAACAAACACAGGTGTGAAGAGCCATAAAAAATTTTAATCCAGGTTAATAAAAACAGGTAAGCACTTTCACTAATAGCGTCTTCAAATCATATAAGAAACCTGCCCCATTCAGCCCAAATAAATACAATTGCATAGCCATTCAAAAAACAGCTCACACAAATTAATAAGCTGCCCTTAAAGCAACAAGATATAAAGTTAACATAAACACATTTCATAGCAGCATCAGCATAAAAACATCAAATTATATATCGAAATACATTCAACTTATGTATAGAAAATCTATATACATTTATATATATATATACATATATATACATATATATATATATATATATATATATATATATATATATATATATATATATAATATATATATAAATATATATATTTATAAAATACACACATAATATAAAAATGTCAATATAAATCATTATCCAACCATAAGGCCTCTAGATTTTAAAATGGGTTTCAGGGAGGCTTTCTCATTTAAGCCTTTACCTCTATCAGCCCTAAGCCTTATAATCCACCTAACCTCTCTATTTTCAGTACAATTCCTGATATCCCCTTCATGTAAGCTAGGTGTAATGACATCTATAACCATAAATCTGAAGGTGTGTTAGGTTATTAACCTAGATCAAACTTTTTAAAGGTCCTTTGTGCCTGTCTTTGTTCCGTTGCCTGCATTTCCGTCATAATCCTATGTTCTTTACCTACCTCTCCAGATTACAGCAGATTGCTATAAGTACACACAGCATTTTCAGCAAAATCATATCAGAAATACATTTTGCACCCCACCACCAGGTCAGGGAATGTGGCTGTGAAGGGTAGAGGAGGATCAACTATGACCATGCAGCTCTATCATTATGTTAAGTACATAAAAGTTTCACATCTTTAATGTTCTGGTTCATCCTCCTCTAGCATCAGGACAGAGTCCCCAGCAGCTAATGTGGGTAGTTACAGGAAAAATACCTTATATAAGAGTAGCTCCTCAGGTCAGCTGAGACCTGGAGATTCAATCCAATGTACAATGTTTCATGAAGGTGGCCATCAATACTCCTACAGCAAGTGCTTTATGAAAGCATCATGAAAGTAAGCCTGAGGGTGTTTACCACACTAGTAGAATGCACTATAGGTCAACATCGAAGAGATATGCCAGGTTTCATGTAAATTTAATACAGTTAGACATCCATTTTCCAATATAACTTTTGAGCTTTTAATATCAAGCATGTCGGAAGCAAAGGATACAAACCCCTGCAAGACTTTTCTGAAATCCTCAGTACTATGAATTTAAAAAAAACAGCAGCTATCTGTGTATGCCCAAACAATGGACGAGAACTTTACCCTTATTTTAATAATTTGTGGGGAAGGCATATTAATGGTCTGACTAATGTTTGCCTCAGTAGGTACCTTGATCATAAAAGAAGAGGTTAGCGTTCAATACTATCCTGTCCTTATGAAACTGTAAGGGATCTTAAAAGCTCAAGGCATGAAGTTCAGAAATACAGCTGGCTGATGTTATGGTCACTGAGAAATAGGTTTTCAAGAAAGAAACTTTTAATGTTGCCATGGAAGTGGATTCAAAACGGGTCTTGGTCAATCATTCTAACAAAGTTGAGATCCCATGGAGGAATAGCCTCTTTGATTGGGGGAGTCTAAAAAGGAAGTTTCCTTTGAGAAATATCTTGCAAACTTTAATTGAGGTTAAATAGGAATTGTGGCATCCCACATTAAAGTTAAAAATATCTACCATGTACATTTTGATAGAAGAGTTCAAGCCTGCTTAAAATATGTGAAAACACTCTACAACTGCGTGAATCAGTGCAGAACAGAGGTACAGTTCCCTCTCTGATGCAAACACTGCAAAACATGTACATTTCTTCAACAGACAGACTTCTGGGCAGACACAGGGATATGAACTACACTATCATAAAAAGCAGGGTATCTAGCCATTGATGGAAGTGGAGGCCTGAGGACATGAGGGTTCAGGTGAGTGCTGCCAAAAGGGTGGGTAAAAATTATCCCAAAGGCTCTCAAAGAGCTTGCTCTAGGACATGAGGCTATGACAGAGGGAGCCAGACTTATCAAGTACATTGGATGATGAGAATGACTTTTGTCTTGTTTGCCTTGGCCTTCAGCAGGAACTTCAGAATCATGGGAAGGGGGCATATAAGAAACTAGGAGGCCATGCTGGATTAAGGCATTTCTGGGTGACTGTTACAGAGGGAAAATCAGGGAGATGGTCAGACTTGCAAAAAAATTACATTAAGGGTTCCCTCATACCTCTCAACCTCTCTGAGGAAGAAATCTGGTCAAAACTCAAAATAATGGTAGGACAAAGGCCCAAAAATAGGTACATATTTTAAATGGATTTAGAAAATTGGTAAAATAACAGGTTTTTTGCTAGTATACATTTTCTGGAGGATATAAATTCTGAAACTCAAATTTGTGTCATAATTTAATGACTTCAATCCTCAGTGACTTGCCAGAAAACCACAAATTTTACAAAGAACAGATCAAAAATATGAGGCAAAAATCTGGACATTCTGTGAAAATCTGGACAGTTGAGAGATATGGCTTACCTCACAAATGAAAAAGAATTTTCACCATTGATCATCTGACAGAACAAGTGTGGCATCAGCAAACACCTGCTGTGTCAGCCTTTCAATAACTTGGCTTCTCTCAATACATGAGCTTTTACCAGAAAGAAGTTCAAGGACATGGGCTATTCTTAAACCCTCATCATCCCAAAGTACAAGGAGTAAAAATGGGTTTTCCCTGTCTGTTGATATACTACACTACTGCCATATTGTCCTAGTGTATAGCTATTACCACTTGCAGAAGACAAGCCTGAAAAGTCTTGTATCATGATAATGACTGCCTCGTCTTTAGGATGTTTATATGCAGACTATCCTCAAGTTGTGACTAGACACCTTTAATAGTCTACCATAAAGAAAGCCCTCCCCAGTTCTAAAGCTGAAGCATCCATGTTGACCATCACTAAGGGCTGAAAAAAAGAAAAGAGCTGCTCATGGAAAGGGTGATAAGGAAAAGCCATAAACAAGATGTTGCTGATACTTTTGATATTCTGTCAGGCAGAAAGCAGACCAAAGACCCAATATCATTAGGTATCCAACATCTACTGGAGAAGTCACATACGATATCTCTCATCTGAAATCAGAAAAACATTTGTAGCCATGAGATTCGGCACCCTGAGGGGGTAGAGCTACTGTTACAGAGGGGGCTGATGAAGATTTAATACTGCATGAACAATCCAGGGAATCCTGTCAGACTAGTAGGAAGACTACACAAGAGTCATATATGCAACCTATAAACTCAAGGCACTGAGATGGAATCACCTGGGATCTTGCAAAGTTTGCCATTACGACCAAACACTAAAATACAAAGAATCCTAGGACAATGTGATTTCCTCTACTGAAAGAGGAATGAGGTGCCAGTTGTTAGCTTTTTGAATGATGGCACAGCTGTCATGCATTTTATGAAGACTCTTGATAATGTGCATTGACTTAAATGCAAGGCCATTTACTGGAAATGACTGGCAACTACCCTGAAATGCAATAACTTCCTGAACTCTTTGTTGAAGTTAACATGGAGAACACATTCAATCTCCTTTGGAAAGACAATGGGAAAACTGCATCATGAATACCAAGAATTTTGTTTTTTGAGATGTATTGATTATGTCCCATAGACCGAGAATGGGCCTGAAGTATTTTGGCCAACAAAGAAGATTCTGGAGTAATAGTTGGACCATCTCTGGCATGGAGGCTCTTTCTGATGGCTGGGTTATCCAGAGTGTACAGATTTTATAGAGATTACAATGGCAAAGTTAACCTATGGATTATAATCACCTTGGAAATCCCCACTTTCATAAGGTATGCTTCCAAGAGTGTGAAAAAGTCAGGCCTGGCATAAATTTTCAGCTGCCCATTCAATCATCAAGGTTTTCCAAAAAGCAAATGAGGAAATCACGGTTTTATATGAAGTGGAAGATTATTCTGTAGAGTGGGGGAATCATTGAATTATAGTCCCTTCCAGTCTGTCTTGTTTATTTTTAGATGGAGAATTAAGTCTTTAGCTAAAATGTTTGTGGAACCATTTGTTTTGTAAAGATGTAAGAGATGAAGGAGGATTGTGCTCTTTATAGCACATAATGCTAGACACAAACTACCATGCTGAAGTCTATAAAAGATGAGTGCATGAATAGAGCTTCAAGTCTGTGTTGGCAGCTGAATGTCTTTAATTCAGTGACATTTTTAGTTAGGAACCTCAGTGTCTTCCCTAGATGCATGATCTGTTTGAATAGAAACAAACTAAAAGGAGGCATTTTCTATAACTGGTCTGATCATAGCAGAGTGCAAAGGAATGTTAATGTCTTTTGACCCCCATGAGATACTTTTAGCCATTAGCTAGGCAAGATAGAAGGGTTTCAAGATTACTGTTGGTATGGGATGGTTAAAAGATAGGCAGGTGCCTAAGAAGATGCCAAGATCTCTGACAACTGATTTACACATGAAGCCATGTAACATTTGAGGTCTCTCTGTGATGAATAACTGCAACCAAAAAGTGCACCATCCAGGTGAAATATTTTAAATCTACTAAATATGCAGCCTCAAAAGGAGGTAAAGTTAAAATCACAAAGAGGAGAGAGAGAGATCTTCATGGAGGTCTAAAGTTTAAGACTGCCTTAAGGAAGACCTTAATGGAAGACTAATGGGCTACTGAAACACAGAGATCACAGAAACATGAACTGTATTTGTCTGTTTGTTTGTAACAAGAGAGGTTTTTGGTTTGAAGAACCTGTTCATTTAAGACCTAAGACAAGAGCAACAGCTGAAGGTACTGTAAACTGCTGACAGCTGTTGCAAAAATGAGATATTTCAATACTAATAGTTACAGGTAAAACATCATATGAATATAAAATAAGCAATGATCCAATGCAAACAATGTATTCTATGCTAGAAGTAAGTCTGTGAGAGAAATACTGGCCTAATACAAACATTATGATACTATCATATACAGTGTTACTCTCACATAAATACAACGCAATAGTAAGTTTGACAGGTAGTGTTACAACAATTTCTAACTTTCTGTGACATTCAGATAAGAATGGCAAATGTACACATAGGTAAACTATTAAGCGGTTAACAAAGATTTAATGTATTAGCCATTATATTTAAGGCAAGGTAATAATTTTGATCAACAAGCAGCATAATACATTTCATTCTTGATATCTAAAGTTGGTTCAAACTGGCTGAGGGAAATTTTACTGAAACACTTCTGAGAAACAAAAAGAAAAATGCTGGATGAATTAGCCAGATTTGAATTGAATAAGCATTCAGATGGTTTAAAGACCCAAGTGTCACTGTCAGTGAAATAAATTTTTCTACTTCAGCATGCAAGATTTCCATCTACAACACCTTTAGCAACTTTTAAATAATGCAATAATTATCTAAAGAAAATATGACAAGATCATAGTTTTGAAGCTGGGATGTATAATATTGCACCTTTTATTAAAAGTCTCAGTTAAAAAAAAAAAATGGCATGAATACACATACAGCAAAAGAAATGAAAAGAATCCAAATGAACTGTTTCACGCAATATATATATATATATATATATATATATATATATATATATATATATATATATATATATATATAGAAGTTATGTTCTTACCATAACGTTCCATGTTAGTTGTCTTCTTCTCGCCTTCTTCTTGCTGGATGGGTTCGGAGCCGACCTCGGCTCCGACTCGGCCACTCTAAAGCTCGAGAGTTGGTTCCACCGGCTCGAGGCTCCCCTTATATCCCACAATGCTAGGCGATAGTTACCTCAGATCTCGTTTGTAAGCTAACCCCAGCTTATAACAGAAACAGTATAACTGTAAAAAAAAAAAAACAGAATCCACCTCTAACAACAGGAAGGAGAAGGGTGACCTACATCCTGAAACAAGAAATATGCATAACAGCATATAGCTAAGAAAGAGGTGGTAGAAAGAGAGGTCACGATCACAACTCCTCTAGGTCTGTCCAGGCCAGGGGGAAGGAGGGTGGGGTTAAGAAGAAGGCGAGAAGAAGACAACTAACATGGAACGTTATGGTAAGAACATAACTTCTATATGTTAAGTTGTCTATCTCGCCTTCATTCTTGCTGGATGGGACCGCGTCCCTAGCACCTTGTCCCGGGTGGCCTAACGGAACAGACTCCTGAGAACAGTGGAACCAAAATTAGCTCTGTGCCTAGAAGCTAAATCCAACTTATAATGGGAAATAAAAGTGTGAGGAGTAGCCCAAGTAGCCGCTGCACAAATGGTGTCAATAGGCAGTCTGTCTTGGAAGGCTAGAGAAGTAGCCAAAGCTCTGGTGGAATGGGCTTTAGGCTTATTAGGCAGTTTTGGTGTCTAATCTCATAAACAAGGGTAATCAGAGATGTTAGCCATCTGGATAAAGATACCTTTGAAACTGGAAGTCCCTTTCTGCTTTCCTGTGATAGGAGACAAACAGCTGATCAGATTTTCTGAATTGTTTCGTCCTGTCCAAGTAGTACCTTAATTGACGATGAACATCCAGACAGTGTAATTTTTGTTCAGACCTATTTGAATACTCCGGAAAAAACAGGGAGGTCAATGCATTGGTTTAGATTTGATGTTGAAACCACCTTAGGCAAAAGGACGGGTTAGTTCGTAAGGAAACTCTGTCCTTATGGAACACAAGGTAAGGAGAACGACAACTGAGTGCTTGAAGTTCTGAAATTCTTCTAGCTGATGTGATAGCCACCAGAAAGAGAGTTTTCCATGATAACAACTTTAAGGAACATGAAGCTGCAGGTTCGAAAGGGGAAAGAATCAAAGAAGCAAGAACTAAATTTAGGTCCCAAGGAGAAGGAGGATTTCTTACAGGAGGTCTGAGAAGAAAAACTCCTTTCAAAAAGGCTTTGCAGAGTTTGTGGGACATTAGGGCAGATTCAGAAATACCCACATGGAAATTTGAAATAGCTGCCAATTGAACCTTAAGAGTAGATGGAGATGAACCTGCATGGAAGAGTTCAGCAAGAAAATCGAGGACTAGTTGGATGGAAGCGGTGAAAGGATCTACGTCCTTTCCTTGTGCCCAATATGAAAATCGTTTCCACTTACTCAAATAAATCTTTCGAGTGGAAGATTTATGGGAAGCTATCAAAATATCTCTAACAGAGTGAGATAATTGAGGAAGCCTGGCTACGGTTGGAAGTGGAGGAACCAAGCAGTGAGGTTCAGAGAGGGGAGGGAGCGATGAAACTGACCCGACTGATGGATCAAAAGATCTGGAACTAGGTCCAGATTCCACGGCCGCCCCACAAGAAATCGATGCAGAAAGGGGAACCACACTTGTCGAGGCCAGTAAGGAGCAATGAGGATCAATGAGGCCTTCTGAGCGATAGCTTTCTGTATTACTTGAGAGATCAGTGGGAAAGGAGGAAATGCATACAGAAGTCCCGGGCCAAACTTGGACTAGCGTCCCTGCTGGGTTGGCCTGGTAAAGGGAATAGAGTGAAGTATTCTCTGCACTTGCTGTTTTGGGGAGTAGCAAAAGATCGCAGCAAGGCTGACCCCACTTGAGAAAAATCTCTCTCACTACAGAGTCTTTCAGAGACCACTCGTGAGGCATGAGAATAGCTCTGCTCAACTTGTCCGCAATGTGATTGGACTTCCGGGATGTGCGTTGCTATCAGAAAACGCTGAGAAGAAATCGCCCATTGCCAGAGTCTGAGTGCTTCTTCACACAGCGCCTATGATCTGGTTCCGCCTTGTTTGTTGATGTACCACACTACAGACATATTGTCTGTCTGGATTGCAATCGTTCCCAAGGGAAGAGAGTGTTGAAGGGCTTGCAACGCTAAAAGCACTGCTCTCATCTCCAGAACATTTATGTGCAAGTGGCATTCGTTTGGTTGCCATGTGCCCTGGACTGTCCTGCCCTGATAATGCCCCCCCCACCCGATCAGGGAGGCATCCGTTGTCAGAGTAGCAACCGGAGGAGGTGGAACAAATGGTCTCCCCAGCAGGAGCTGGGGGGAAGACATCCACCACATGAGATGCTTTTTGCACGCTTGCGTGATCATAATGGTGTGAGACATTGGAAGTTCCTGGTATGACCATTGAGAAAGAGCATCCACTGAAGGATCCGCATGTGGTATCTGGCCAATGGAAGGAGGGTATGGCGCTGCCATGATTCCCAACACCTTTAGAACTAACCTGGCTTTGGCTCTGTTGTTGTTGAGAAGTAGTGATACCAATTTTTGAATGTCTGATATCCTCTGGTTCGTTAGTGTTGCAGACATGTTTACAGTATCTAATTTGCGCCTATGTAGGTAATAGTACGACAAGGCGACAAAACAGACTTTTCGCAATTTATTGAGATACCCAGTCTTTGACAGACGCGAAAAGTGTAATCTCTGGCCATCAGAAGGAGATGCTTGGTGGGAGCTGTGAGGAGCCAGTCGTCCAAATATGGAAACACCTGGAATCCTTGTCGTCTCAGGTGAGAAGCTACCACTGCCATGCATTTGGTAAACACCGGGGCAGTGGTGAGACCAAAGGAAGGGCCCTGAATTGAAAATGACTGGTTCCCAGCCTGAAGCGGAGGAATCTTCTGGAGCGTCTGTTCATTTTTATGTGATAGTACGCATCCTGAAGGTCTATAGAGCACATCCAGTTTCCTTTTCCCAATAGGGGAAGAATGGATTGCAGCGTGACCATCCGAAATCTTGTTTTCTTGACTGATCTGTTCAAGATACTGAGATCCAAAATTGGTCTCCAGTCCCCTGTTTTCTTTGGAACTAAAAAGAACCTTGAGTAGATTCCGGATCCTAGTTGGTCTGCTGGCACTGGCTGAATAGCTCTTTTTGCAAGCAGTTTTGAAATTTCCAAAGCTGCAAGATCCCTTTGAGCGGGTGGAACATCTGGAAGGGATTTTTGACTGATTTGGAAAACGAAGAAAGGGAATAGAATAACCTTCGAAATGATGGACTGTACCCATTTGTCTTGTGTCAAGGATAGCCAGGCTTCTGGGTACAGTGACAATCTTCCCCCGACTGCCTCCGAAGATGGGCAGTCGGGCAACACCTCAGGGATGCTGAAAGGGCTTCTCGGAGAACGTTTCTCGATTGCCCTGGTTCTGCGGACCCCCTCTGCCTCTAGGGCGCGTCTACCATTGTTGTTCCCCCTCTGCCTCTGGCGGGAACCCGACTCTGTCGTCAGGCGAAGTCCCTTGGGATTGTTTACGGAACCACATCTTTCCCCTTCTGGCCTTTGGGGTAAGGCCTAGAAGGAGTAGAAAACGGACTCCGGCGACAGAAAGGGTCTTGCCATCAGTCTCGCACCTAGTCAGGGTTTCTTTCACTTGTGGACCAAAAGAGATGATCCATCAAAGGGAGTTCGTGAAAGACGTCTTGAAAGGTTCATAAAATTGCATAGCCGCATCCAGGCGTGCCTACGTAAGGCTACCCCTGTTCCTGCGGCTCTGCTCGCTCCATCGGCCGCATAAGAGAGGAGGCGCATGGAGGAGTTGGAAATAGAATTAAGGATAGCCAGCTGCGTGTTCATTTTCTCTTGAAACCCGCAGCTGTAGGGTCCTTCAGCATTTCACTCGCTTCTTTGATCAAGTCTCTTTGAAGACGAGTGAAATGGCACAGGTAATTCAGCTTAACGCATAGTAAATGTCGCTGAGGAGAACATCCACTTCCGTACCTATCCATGGACCTAGATTCCTTGTTAGGTGGATGGACAGGCACTGAAGGATCAGCCAGTTCCTTCTTTGTGGCGGCAGCAACCACCATAGCATCTACAGAGACTCCTTTTGATAAAAATTCCTTGTCTGATGGAGCTGTGATGAATTTGGAGGGTCTCCTGGGAGTGGGGTCCACTGAATCAGGAGCCGTCCATGCCTTTTTTGCAACCACCTGCATGAGGGGGTCGAAGGGGGGGACACCCAGGAGGTGGAAGGACGAGAGCCAAACGCCTCAAGATACACAGATTCGTCCTCCGAAGGGTTGAGGGCTGGCCAATTTCCCCTCTGTTTAAGGATCTCCAGAATGTCTGCAAATGAGACATCTTCAGAAGGGGAACGGGGGGAACCCTCAGAATCATCCAGATCTGTGTCCGACGTGATAGACTCAGGTGAGTCAATGTGCTTCCTCTTGCACTTCCTCTTCCGAGGGGGCTCTTCTGCCAAATCAGGAGAGGCCTCGGAAGAGGATGAAATCCCCAAAGGGAGCTCCTGAGGAGTTGGCTCTCTACGGTCAGGGATGAGGGAGTGAGTCGACTTACCCTGAGGCAGCATAGAGGGAGGGGCTGACGGAGCCGACTGTGGAGTAGAGCCAGGCTCTAACACACTCCGCATGACCTCGCACCCCTGTCAGGCAGAGCCAGAGGTCCCCGCTCCGAGGAGCTAAGGACCCCTCGGCACCGACAGTGATGGCTCGAGGTCGATGTCGGAGCCGAACTCACCAGCGCCGAAGCACCGAGAGGGAGAGGAGGGTCGGACAAGGGTCCGATGCCACTCACCCCCTCGGAGCCGACGAGGGAAGTCCGGCGCCGAGATTCCTCCATGGAAGAAAACGGAGCCGACGACGGGGCCGAAGACAATTGTCTCGGCTCCGAGGTAACCACAGTCTCGGTTCCGACACGACCCGGCTCCGAGCTCAAAAGAGTCGAAGGAGGAAGGAGTTGATGGACTGGGACAGGCACCGACTGATGAGTCGGGCTCTGAAGCATCTGGGCTAGTGCCTCAGACTTGAGTAGTCGACTCACCACCCTCTGAAGGTCATGATCGGACAACCTCGATGACCTAGAGGAATGAGACCTTTGGCTCCGTTCAGACAGCAGGGGAGATCCTGGAGCCGAATGAACGGAGCCAAGAGAAGGTGACCTAGACCTCTTTCTGGTTGTCGGCTCCGAAGATCTTGTCGGAGCCGACACGGGTACCTCGATAACCTCGGCTCCGGCCGGAGCCGAGGAAGCCACAGAAACTGTGGACTGAGTCTTATCGGCTCCAGCCGAGCCGATAAAGGCAAAGGTTGAACAACCTGAGGTCTCGGCTCAGAAGCCGGAGCCGAAGACCTCGATGCCTTGGAGGGCTTCCTGTTGAGACAGACAGGGAATCCTCAGGCTTCAACAAGCCTCTCAATATGAGCTTGTTTTTCTTTCCTGCAGGACCCTGGGGCTGAAGCCATGGCAGACAGCACAGGAGTCCTGCAGGTGCAAAGGCCCCAGACAATAGACACAAGAAGTGTGAGCGTCTGTCAGAGACATTTTCTGACAGCACGCATCACACTTCTTGAATCGAGACCTTTGCTTCTTTAGACATAGCCTAACTGGTGAACACAAACACACACTCAAACACACCAGTTATACCCTGTCAGAAAAAATTACTTTAGTAAAAATACTAAAAAATAAAGTACAATAAACAGTAGCTTAAACTACACAAACACTCCCTGGGAAGGAAGGCCCAAGGCCCAAGGGAAGAACTAAAAGTTCTTTTAAAGAAAAACGGGAAAAAAATTAGGTCGGGAATAAAGTTCAATGAACTACACTAATTTTACAATAATTAAACTAAAAAAGGGGGAAACAGAGTAACTTTTAATAGAAAAAGCTTAAACTCACCAGGAACCGGTAGAACAACCAACCTCGAAGCTGTAGCGGCAAACGAGATCTGAGGTAACTATCGCCTAGCATTGTGGGATATAAGGGGAGCCTCGAGCCGGTGGAACCAACTCTCGAGCTTTAGAGTGGCCGAGTCGGAGCCGAGGTCGGCTCCGAACCCATCCAGCAAGAATGAAGGCGAGATAGACAACTTAACATATATATTTATATATATCCAGATAGATATGTATGCATATATAAAAAAGTCATGTCTTACCTTAACATTCCATCTGTGTTGTCGATCTTCACTAATCCTTGACTGTGGGCTCAACTCTGAGCCTCGGAACTAACTTGGCTGTTTATGTTAGCTCGTGCCTTCCAAACTCTCAAGCTAGGCTTTGCCAATAATGCTCCTCTCTAAATTACCTCAGATTGAGTTTGCCTAAACTAGTGGCAGACACAGAAAAAATAACAATAAACAATAAGAGAGCAGATCTGTGCCCCTATTATGCCAGTCTCAGACAAATTTGATCCACTAAGAGCCTCAGGCCGGGGGAAGGAGGGGAGAACTGTCAAGGATTAGTGAAGACTGACAACGCAGATGGAATGCTATGGTAAGACATTATCTGATGTTGTCAGTTTTCATGTAATCTTTGACTGCGGGACAGAGCCCCTAGCTACCTGAATCTTGGGAGGTCTCATGGAAGAATATTCCTGAGCACCATCGAACTGAATGATGCACGTCCCCTAAAGACTTGGTCCAGATTGTAATGAGTGATAAAAGTATGAGGAGATGACCATGTGGCTGAGAAGTTCTGATATGAAAAACTGCAGAAGCTGCTACAACTCTAGTTGAATGGGCATTCACCGGGTGTGGTGGGCGAAGTCCCCTTGAATGACAGATAAAGGTGATGCAATCGCTGAGTCATTTAGCTACGGTAACCTTGGAAACTGGGTTACCTAAGGAAAGTGAAGGAAAGGCAACAAATAGTTTGTCAAATTTTCTGAAATCCTTTGTTCTGTGAAGATAAAACCATAACTGCCTGTGCACGTTAAATAAGTGTAGACAGTTGCTCAGCTTTTCCCGGTTAAGGGTTGCCACAGTGGAAGTCCGGTCCGCTAATGATTGGCAGTAGATTTTTACGTGCTGAGTTGCCAGCCCTGACGCACAACCTTCAAAGAAGGTACGCTCATTCACACATGTCTCCACACAGAAGATGCTCTAGCTGAGAATCGAACAGGACAACGTTTTACTGTGAGGCGACAACGCTACCGCAGCACGACAGTACTCTCCCTTATTCAAGAAATTAGGGAAAAAGACTGGTAGGTGCAAGGTTTGATTGATATTAGATTTTGAAACTACCTTTAGCAAGAAGAAGGATTATTCCCGAGGGAAACCCTGTCCTTGTGAAATATTATGTAAGGGGGTTTGCAGGACAAGGCCTGAATTTCCAATACTCTTTTGGTGGAAGTAAATAAAGCAATAAAAGCAAAGTTTTCCAAGTCAGAAATTTTATGTCACAAGTAGCTGATGGTTCAAAAGGTTGAAGAGTAGAAGATTGTAGAATTGAGGGTAAATCCCATGGGGCAGTGGGCTCTTTAAATAGAGGTCTTAACATTAGAATTCCCTTCAGAAAGGCTTTAGAAAATGTATGTGACATAAGTGAAGAGCCATCAAAACCAATATGGAAATTCGATATCGTGGCTAAATGGACCCGAATGGTAAAGGCTGAAGATCCAGTTTGATAAAGAACAGCCAATACTTTGTGCACGGGAGCTGTATAACCTGTACAAAGTCCCAGATCATTGTTACGAGCCCATGTAGCAAATTTTTTCAATTTACTCTGATACAGTTTTCTAGTAAAAGATTTGTGATGGGCCAAAATAATTTGATGGACGGGTGAGGAAAGGGAAGAATGCCTGGCAATCATGGGAATGGGAGAAGCCACACAGTGAGCTTGAGATGTTGGAGATTTGGATGAACCATATCTTCTAGATGAGATAATAGATCTGGAGCTGGGTTCAGAATCCAAGGTTTCCAAAGTAGATGAGGCCATATGAAGGGAAACCAAACCTGAGCAACAAGAATTACCGTGGAGAAGAGAGACTCTGGTTGACTTCCCCAGAGGTGGGATTAGGGTAAAATAATTGCCGCACTTGTTCAGGGGGGGATGCGAACAGATTACAGCAAGGTCGACCCCAGTGTCGGAATATCTTCTCCATCACCACAGGATTGACAGACCACTTATGAGGCATTAGAATTGTTCTACACAGTTTGTCTGCTATCACATTGGAGCTCCCCGGAATGTGCATTGTCATGAGAAAGTGGTTGGAAAAAATTGCCCATTGCCAGACTCTGAGTGCTTCTCGACAAAGTGGGTAAAATTTGGTTCTCCCTTGTTTGTTAATGTACCAGACCACTGACATGTTGTCTGGTTGAATTGCCACTGTTCCTTGGGCAATCTTTCTTAGATAATGCCTGCCGCCTCTACTCTATCTGGGAAGCATCTGTGGTCACTATGGCTTGGGACACAGTTGAAGATTAAAGGATGGCTTGAAAGAATTCCGTTAGAAAGGAATCACCAAGAGAGGTCCTGTTTGCAGTGATTGGTGATCAAGATGCAGTATGACATTAGGTGATTCATTAACAAACATTATGAGGCTAGAAACCATTGCAGAATCCACGTGATGTATGGCCAAGGGAACTAGAGTTATAGAGGCTGCCATTGAGGTCAGCGCCTGTAGGATGAGTCTGGCTGGAACACTTTTGTTCTTAACTATATGGTTTACTTGTGATCTGATCTTCTGATGCCTGTTCACTGGGAGTGAAGTGATTCCCATAACAGTGTTTATTATAGTCTATATTACGTTATCGAATACTCATGCATTCGAAAACATAATAGTCAACCCCTAATTGTCAAAAACGTCAAACTTCGAACTTTTCAATAGAGCTCTCTGTACAGTGCGGAAATGAAAGTTTCCCATTGTCTGCACTGTATGGCGATCTCGGAGTTGGTATATTTAAGTAGCAGGGGTGTAGTGGGTGCAGGGGTTCCTGCCCCCCTGCTTACAGCATTTAAATGGTTTGTTTGGGTGGGTTTTTGCACTTTTTTTTTGCTGTTCAACGTTTGACAGTTTCGACAATTATGTTTCGACTATTACGTTTTCGAATACATGAGTATTCGATAACGTAATATGGACCCGTTTATTAGGGCTCCAATAAATTCCAGTTGTTGAATAGGTTGTAGATTTGAGTTTTCATAATTTACTGAAATTCCCAATGAAGTGCAAAGATGCAAAGTACAATCTCTTGTCCATTCTAGTTGAAACCTGGCAGTAAGGAGACAGTCATCAAAATAAGAGTAAACTCAAAATCCCTGCAGTCTGAGATGAGCTGCTACCACTGCCATGCATTTGGTAAATACCCTGGGGGCTTTGGTGGGGCCAAAAGGCAGTGCTCTGAACTGGAAATGACTGGCTCTCAGCTAGAAGTGCAGGAATCTCCTGGAGCGTTTGTCCATTTTTATATGGTAATATGCATATTGAAGATCTATAGACCACATCCAATCATCTTTTTCCAAGAAAGAAAGTATTGACTGTACTGAGACCATCCGGAATTTGGTTTGCTGAACTGCCTTGTTGAACTGGCTGAGATCCAAAATGGGTCTCCCATCCCCTATCTTTTTGGGTACTAAAAAGAATCTTTAGTAAAACCCGGATCATCTTTGGTCTGGTGGGACTTCTTGGATGACTCTTTTTTTCAAGCAGTTTTTGAATTTCTAAGACTGCTGGTTCTCTGTGATTGGGTGGAACTCCCAGGAGTCTTTTTTGTGTTTTTCGATTTGAAGATAGGGAGAATGATGTAACCTCTGGAAATGATTCTCTGCACCCATTTGTCTGATGTTATCCATAGCCAGGCAGATTATCCCTGCACCACTCATCCCTGACTGCCTCCAGAGGAAGGTAATCAGGCCTCAATTTAGGAGTGCTGGTAGGAGTTACCAGAGGAAGAATCTCTGGACCCCAGGTTCTGCAGGCCACCTCTGCCTCTACGATGGGGTCTTCCATTGTTGCTTCCCCCTCTGCCCCAGGGAAAGCCCTTGCCACGTGAGTCCTGGAAAGGCCCTTGTGACTGTCTGAACCATAACCTCCCACTTCTCTGGTTTCTGGAGTAAGTCTGTTGAGGAGCGGAGAAGAATACTCCTCTGGCAGAAAGAGTCTTCCCATCTTTCTTACATCTGGCTAGTGAGTCTTTTACCTTGGGTCCAAAAAAGGGATGTTTCGTCAAACGAAGCATTGAGGAACGAGGATTTAAAGGACTCTGCAAAGTCACACAAGAGCATCCGGGTGCATCTCCTAACGGCTACTCCTAACCCGCTGCTCTTGTCATCCCTTCAGCTGCATGGGCAATTAGCCTCATGGACAAGTTAGAAATTGCTTTGAGCTACTGCTCCTTTGAGAGTATCTGACAGCTCTTATCAGATCTCTCTGCAACCTGGTAAAGTGTGTCATGTAGTTCAAAGACCTGAGAGCAAAGGTCAGTGAAGCGTAAACGTGCTTCCCAAACCTATCCATAGTCCTAGGCTCCTTGTTAGAAGGATGGATAGTAGAACTTTCCTCTGCAAGTATCTTCTTTGTGGCTGCTGCTATCCCCATGGTGTCTACGGGGATACCCTTAGCCCAATGCTGCTCTTCCTTTGGGCAAAAAGGATCCATTCAGGCCTCTTGGGGATTGGCTCAATAGAGTCGGGAATCTTCCAGGCCCACTGCATGATCAATTTAATGAACTCCTCAGTGGGCGGAGAGAAGAGGTACAAGGTTGGGCATGAAAAGCCTCCAGGTATACAGACTCCTCCAAGGAAGGCTGGAAAGAAGACCAGCCACCCCTCTGTTTCAGGATTTCTAGGATGTCCCTGAAGGAAACATTATCAGGGGGGAACCTTCCCCCTCAACAAAGTTGGTATCTTCAGTGAAGAACTCCTCTGGGAAGTCTAAGTGCTTCCTTTTGCACATTTTCATCACAGGTACTTCCTCAGGGGGATGTTCCAGGGAAGTGTCCAAAGAGGAAACCACCAAGGTGGATCTCTCCTGGGGCTTTTGTGCCCTCTGTCCCAGGGATGAGGCTGATGGTATCCCTGGTCGAGGGAATGCAGAAGTTTAGCCCGACAGGGATAGAAAGGACTGGGAGTCCACAATGGACAAGGCCTTCTCCATGATCTGGAAGGCCAGCCCCCCTGGGATCCCAGAACCAAGATAGACTCCTTCAGAACCATGGTCCCACCCTGCACTGAGTAGGTGTGATATGAATGTGATACGAAAGAGGGGTACATTGAGTGATTGTGATTATTTGACTGTTGCCTCACTGTATCTCAACATTCTCTTTATTTTCTTCTGTGACATATGTTATGATATGATGATTTGTTCCGAAACATTCTAGTGATTTCTAGTGCTTTCAGCAAAACACTATACTTGATTACGAAACATGTCATGCGTGTGTTCCAGAATATTCCAGTAAGTACTAAAAATTGCAGTCATTGGAATATTCCAGTATAGCATTTGAAAATTGTAAAATCATCGTATTTGGCAGGATTTGCTGTTCTTTCTGGGATGGGTGGCCAATGCCACAGAGTGTTCAATCAAGATGCAGCTTACACTGGAAAAGTACTAATTCTCCTGATTTGTGGTAAACAACCTGGTTATAAATAGCTGGGGCTCTCTGCACTCAGGTGGAAGTCTCACCTGTGGACGCACTGTACAGGACCATTTTCCTAATGAAAATTCTGCCTGACTGCAACGGAGATTTCCAGTCAAGACTGAAGACAGGATGAAGCTTTTCCCTTTATCTGTGATATATAATTTTCTTTAAATGTATTGTCCAATACTGTCTGATTTTCTGCTTTAGCTTTCTGTTTTAGTTAAATAGAGTTTATTTAGTTTTCTGTAGTTCTCTGTTTCAGTTAAATAGAGTTTTTTAGTTTTCTGTTTTAGTAGAAACAATGTTTATTGGAATAAATTCTTTGGTGTATAGTAAATCATTTTGTATCCTGCTTATTAGGCAATACATTATTTTGGCATAGTCAGCAGGATCCGAAATGTTTAAAAAGAAACGTAAGAAGGAAATAGCAGCCATCAAAGTAGAAATTCCAGGATGGGACCTGGACCCATATAAAGTGCTAGCTTTGGAATGATCAAGTGGTACAGGATTAAGTGAAAACTGGGATGCTTGTTTAAAAGATGCCGAACCAGGTTTGGTACAAGCATGTTTACAAAAAAAATTTAATAGAAAAAGGGAAAGAATTGAATGCTGCATGCAGATGGGGCTGGATCCTCTTGATTGCATACCGAAAACTGCATGTAGATAAAATATGTAAATGTGAACAAGTAAACCAATTAGAGAAAAGAATAGCAGAGTTAAAAAAAAAAAAAAAAAAACTGTAATCTTACAATGCCAGACCTGTATCAGCATGTAGTAGAAAAATCTGCTGTATGTGTAGTTAAATAAAAATATCGCACACGAAGAGGTAAAATTAATAAAAGGAAAGTGCACATATCCATAGCCAAAGCAGGTTTTGATTGGGATCCTGACCGTTGGGATGGAGATATCTGATATTCTTCCAATCCTCCATCCCAGTCAGACTCTGATAATGAAAATAATTCCTTTGGGGAAGAGCAGGCTAAATAGAGCTAGTAAAGGTAAAACTAATTCTTAGGCGAAGGAAGCAGATGATTCCTGGTGCACAAGGGCTCCAGAAAGGGCAAAAAGACTTTCACGTGGAAGATTTTACACAACAAGAAATGAGTGATTTGATTGAAAGGTCCAGACAAAAACCTGGGGAATCGTTAATAACATTCAACCAGCTGAACTCATTATCACCAACTATCACCTCAATTCACACAAAAAATTAACTGTTGCCTCCGTCTACATCCCTCCTGGAAACAACTTACCAATCCTTGAGAAAATCCTTTCCTGGTTCACTCACGATGTACCCTATAAAACGCTTATCTTAGGAGATGTCAACCTAGACTGGATAAAACTTAAAATTGACTCTCCACAAAACAGTATTAATCTCCACAGCTACCATCAACTAATAACTTCTCCCACCCAAATCCATAAAAACTCCTCTTCTAGCTCTATAATTGACTGGATACTCACCAACACCCCTAAGCTATATCACAACCCCACTACCCTACCAGATCAATTAAGTGACCACCTACCCACTCTTGTCCTTAGATACAGCTCTTAACCTCCCAAATCTAACCACTATAGATACTGCCGCAAACTCTCTAACTTTGACTCAACTCAATTCAGCACAATTCTCTCTTCCAGTGACTGGACTTTCCTGAAACAAGCCCCCTTAAATGACGCAGTAAATAGTTTCAACAGTATCTTCGTAAATACCCTCAATTCCCTTGCTCCCTCTAGAAAGGTTAGAATAAAAGTTAACTATGCTCCTTGGCTTTCCAAAGAGACAAAGTCCTTTATGCTTCAAAGAGATAAAACGTGGAAAGCCTGGACCAAAACTAAAGAATTATCCCTGCTTCACAAGTATAGACATCTCAGGAACCTTACCAAGAAACAAACCAATTTTGACAAAAAGTCCTTCTTTAACTCTACTACACTTGATAGCAAAACCAACCCTCAGAAATTCTGGTCAACCATTAAAAGAATTATTTTTCCTGGATGCCCCTCAAACCCCACCCCCTACCCAGACATATCCCGTCTAGATACAGCTACCTTGCTCAACAAATACTTTATTGATACTATTCAGTCACTCTTACCCACTACTGGCAATGCTACTTTATTGATGCTATTCAGTCACTCTTACCCACTACTGGCAATGCTACTCCTCAACACATCCACTCCTACCCACCCAACAATAATCCCTTCTCCCTACAGTCTGTTCCCACTTCCTATATTTGATCTCTTCTACTTAAGCTCAAACCCTGCTCACCATCTGCAGATAATCTACCCCCCCACCCACTTTCCTCAAACTAGCTGCGGACTCTATAGCTTACCCAGTGTCTATCTTAATCAATAGGTCCATTCAGGAATCTACAGTATCTACCCTCTGGAAATCCTTTTTCACTATTCCCCTACACAAAGGGGGCAACTCCACTGACCCATCTAATTACCGTCCCATAGCCATCCTATCCCCCTCTCCAAAATGCTACATATATATATATATATATATATATATATATATATATATATATATATATATATATATATATCGCATTTCCCCTAGTGTGTGTGTGTGTGTGTGTGTGTGTGTGTGTGTGTGTGTGTGTGTGTGTGTGTGTGTGTGTGTGTGTGCAAGTTCTCTACCTCATCAGATGGGTGGTCAACTGGCTCACAGATAGAACCCTCAAGATCAAAATAAGCACCTCCGCCTCCGATAGCAAACTTGTCACTAGTAGTTTTCCCTAGAGATCTGTCCTGGGAGCCCTACCGTTCAGCATCTACTACTGAGAGGTCCAGGCAAAGACAAAAGGCCTGTGGCTGACCAAGTTTGCAGATGACTGTAAGTTGGATGCTGTCATTGACTCCTCAAATGATGTTAACATACTGCAAGAGGGTCTCACAGCAACAAATGACTGGTGCCAAAGTTATGGCCTTAAGTTAAATGCAAAAATATATATTATCATACCATTCAGCAAATACATGGCCCCTACTGATCACCACATCAACAGCAACCCACTAAGCACACAACCTGTGGTGAGAGACCTGGGTACTCAAGTTGACAACAATCTCACATACAACCATTATGTAGCAGCAGTGATCAGAAAAGTCTTTTACTTGGTTCATCTCATAAGTAAGGGGGTTACATCCAGAAAAAAGGAGGTTATTACCTCTCTATACTCTTCTTTAATTAGAGCAATAGTTGAGTATAATGCCCCATTTGATATGTACTTCTCCAAACATCTACACCAACTGGAAAGGCCACAGAAGTACCTCACAAAGAGAATCCATGGCCTCCAACACCTGTCCTGTGTAGATAGGCTCAAATCACTATCACTCTGCTCGGTATCGCACAGACTGCTCATAGGTGATCTGTCTCACCTACAAGGCAGTCTCAGACCCTGCCCTACTAGAAATGCTCCATACCCATAAGTCTAACTCCTTGTGCATTACCCACTCAAAAGGCCTGAATCTACCATGCAACATCAACAAAACCTGCTGGAGAGACAGGTTCGTCTCCCAGTGACAGCCCTGTCTTTGGAATAGACTTCCCATACACGGTAAACAGAGTACCTTGCTGGCCCACTTCAAGCAAAATCTTGATGAGTGGATGGGAAACCACAAATTTGTCCCAGGGGTTCCACCTGTGTCCCTCATTAACAGTTGTGACAGGTGCTGACTGAGGTTTCTTTTTGGAGATAAACTCTTGGCTAGGCTTGTAAGGGCCCCAGGGCCATTAGCCTAGTAACCTCCTATGATCCTATGTATCCACTCACAACTGCTAAAATACCTACTCCAACAAAATCTTCTCACCCCTACCCAACACAGTTTTCGTCCCCACCATAGTACAAGTACTGCCCTCCTATCCTTTACCCATACCATTGCAGAAGCCCTAGATAATAATAAACGTATCTCATGCCTCTTCCTAGACCTTTCCAAAGCTTTTGATACGGTCTGCCATCCTCTGCTGCTATCTAAACTTGCTAGTCTCAATCTATCTGCTTCTACCCTTTCCTGGTTCTCCAGTTACTTATCCTCCAGGCAACAGTCTGTCAAATGGCTCTCCTCCACTTCTTCATTCCTATCTGTCACAACAGGAGAACCCCAAGGCTCCATCCTAGGTCCTCTCCTCTTTAACATCTTCACTAATGACCTACACACATCATGCAAACAATCATCTCTCATCCAATACGCAGATGATTCTACCCTCATCTCCATCTCTGACAACATCTCTGAGCTCCATACTCTCTCTCAACATACTTTCTCATCTACTGAACAATGGCTCTCTAAAAACCTACTCATCCTTAACCCCAAAAAAAAAAAAAAAAAAAAAAACAAACTCCCATTATTTCTCCCTCGGTCACATACTCACCACAAATCTTCCTTCTATATCACTTCCTCAAATAACACAATTATTAAACCTGATGCTCGTACTAAACTTTTAGGAGTCGTCATAGATGATGAACTCAAATTTAATATACTCCTCCTCCACTGTATAAAAAAGACTAACCAGAAACTTGGATTGCTCTATCGTAACAAGACATGTTTAACTCCAAATGCTAGGCTCTCCCTTGCTCAAGCCTTCCTGCTACCCTCCCTTCTGTATGCTACCCCTATTTTCACCAATATCCAAGCCACAACTTTAAACAAACTCCAACAAACTTATCATAAGATAGCTAGATTCATAACAGACTATCCCTACAAATCCCACCACTGTCTACCCCTCACATCCCTACAATGACTAGAATTCCCCCACACTTTACTTTCACAACTACAAATGCTACATTTCATTCTCTACAAACCTTCATCTTGCCCAGATCTTTCTTCCCTCATTTCCATCTACACACCTTCTCGCACTCTCCGTACCTCTAATCAGCAACTTCTCAACACCTACCAGCCATAGAACGCAGTAGGCAAACTCTTATATAAATACTCAATAGCCCAAAACTGGAACAAACTTCCGCGCGAAATAAGCTCCACCATTCACCCAGCACACTTTAAGGAGTAACTAAAACTCCATCTGCTCAACACCAGAATCTGCCCTTGCACAGCCCCAACCTAACCTCATCTCTCCCTCCAAGGGCTACCCCCTCCTCACTTTCCTTCATCACCTCAAAAATGTGATCCCTCAACTAAGGGTTACAAACTGAACTATATTCTTCTCATCTGATCAATTAATCTGCATGTAAATATGTACAAAATCTCTAATCTGTAAACATATAGTTTACATAATTGTAAATAGTTTGCATGTTTTCACCTGTACCTGTAGTGTTCTTGTATTATTATTATTATTTTCTTCTTTTTTTTCATATCTCATCATATGTCAATTGAAATTGTTACCTTTTTATATCTGTATATATGTGTATTGGAGCTTTTCTCCTCGGGTCTCCACTGAAAATGGGCCAAAAACCCAGCTGGACCAACCCGGTTAACAAATGTCAATAAATAAATAAATAAATACATTAGTGAGACTCTATGAGACTGGGCCTACTGGAGTAGAAATAGACAAAGCAGATGCAAAAAGTTGTGTGTACTAAGTAATAATGATCCATCAGTGCAAGATGCATTTCAAAGTTATGACAATGGGAAATGACAAATCCTTTCAAGATCATAGCAGATTATTGTGCTGGAAAATATCCTACAGAAATGTGCTGGCCTTCTAATGACGGGCCATGGTTCACATTATGAGATGCTATTCAAAAAATTAATGAGGAAACAATAAAAACTGCTTTACTTGTAGGGACAGCTGATACATTATTACAAAGTGCTTTGACAGTTACAGTTAGAAATAGATTTATTAAGTTAGCACCCCCGACTTATAAAACAGTAATATTGACATATTTAATTAGTGAGAAGGGAAGTGCTATTTCTGAAGTTATTCAGGGATTGAGACAGTTGGAAGAGTTAAGAGAATGGGGACCAAAGCAGTCAAATAGTGACCAATGGGAAATAAAAGTGATGGACGTAAAGACACCAGAGTATCACAAAAAGATATGCTCACTGCACTGTTAAAGGAAGGGGTATCAATAGATAAGATTGATGGGATAGATACCCCAACAATGTGGGAGATGTATAAAAAGCGAGGCTTGAATAAAAATAGTAGCCAGACCCAGAATGTAGAAAAACAGGATGAGCATGTGACAGAAGGCGAAGTTGAGGATAAGGAAGGAAATTCAGTGGTTCCTTCTGCTCCACCTGCGATATACCCAGATTTGTCAAATTTACATTTTGACTAGGAAATTAGCCAAGCTCCAGTAAGTGGATGGGCTCGGCAGGATTTTCAACCATAAGTAAATGTGACAATATTTTGAAAAAGTAAAAATGAACAATGGGTCCGAGCTCTCATTGATACTGGACGGAGTCCTCACTGATTTACGGTAATCAGTGTCTATTTAAGGCATGACAAGTTTCTATTACTCGACCTGGTGAAAAACAAATCATGGCAGTTCAAACGATGTTAGAAATGAAAATAGGTCAATTACCAAAGAGAAGTTACTCTGTGTTAATAGTGCCTGTCCCTGACTATACAACAGGAATCAATATTTTAAAGGGTTTGGTGTTGAATCTGGCTAATGGACAGTATCAGTTTGGTGTTGTCATATTTTTTGGTTAAAGCAGTTACAGTAGAAAAAATTAAAATGCCACCTGTGGAATTATCTCCAGCAACGAAAGCAATCAGCTTGAAGCAATATAGAAACCCTGGGGGACATATGGAAAAAGATAAAACAATCCTGGATTTATTAAATGCATGCGTTTTAAAGACTACTACGACAGCATGGAATAATCCAGTTTGGTCCGTCAAAAAGTCAGACGGATCTTGGCAAATGATAGTAGACTACCTGGAACTAAATAAATATACTCCTCCATTAACAGCTGCAGTACCAGATACAATAACATTAATAGAAAATGTACAGAAAAACCAGGGCACTTGGTATGCACTAACAGATTTACACCAGGGCACTTGGTATGCACTAACAGATTTACACCAGGGCACTTGGTATGCACTAACAGATTTACACCAGGGCACTTGGTATGCACTAACAGATTTACACCAGGGCACTTGGTATGCACTAACAGATTTACACCAGGGCACTTGGTATGCACTAACAGATTTACACCAGGGCACTTGGTATGCACTAACAGATTTAGTGAATGCTTTCTTTACTATACCAATTGCAGTGAAAAATGGTGACCAATTTGCTTTTACTTGGCAGGGACAACAATATACATTTACCCGTTTACCACAGGGTTATTTACATAGTCCCACTATCTGCCATAAAATAGTACCAAAATATTTAGATGAGATAAAGTTACCTCAAAATATGCAAATTTCACATTACACTGATGACATACTTATTCAGAAAAATTCTGAGCAAGAAGTGAGTGAGTATTTACAGACAGTGATTGATCACCAAGACAAACGGCTGGGAAATAAATCCCAATAAAATACAGAGACCAACTCAGACAGTAAAATTAAATCCAGTGGCATTAGAGACATAGAGAAATTTTGCCAAAGGCAAAACAAAAGATTTTAGAATTTCCAACCCCTCTAGAGAAAACAAAGACACAGTGTTTTATTGGACTGTTTGGATTCTGGAGACAGCACATTCCTCATTTGAGCCAATATTCTCCCGTTGTACAAAAGTGGCTAGAAAAAAAATATGAGTTCATCTGGGGGGATGATCAGCAGAAAGCTTGTGAACAAGTAAAGCAGGCTATTCAAAAAGCATTAGATTTATGGTCCCTACAGGATGGGGAAGAAAAATTACATGCATCTGTGCAGGATCATTACGCCAACTGGAGCTTTTGGTAAAAGCAGGAATCAAAGCGGATGCCATTAGGATTCTGGACTAGAAAACTATCAGATGCAGTTGAAAGATATTCTTCTTTTGAAAAGCAATTACAAGCATGCTACTGGGCACTGGTAGATACCGAGCAAATGACGATAGGGCATACTGTATTACTACAACCAGAAATACCTATAATGCAGTGGGTGATGAGTTCACCCAAAAAACATAAAATAGGTCATGCACAAGAAGCAAGCATTATCGAATGAAAATGGTATATTCAGGACAGGGCTAAACCTGGAATTAATGAGGTAGCAATGTTACATGAAAAGGTAGCTCAAATACCAACAACAACTATCTGTTACTGACAAAGCTGTACCAGTCAGTGAATCCCTGGTAAAATGGGGAATGAGGTATGTGCAGGTGCCACTCTAACAGCGTAAACATGTTTGGCTTACTGACAGGTCTGCAAAATATGTAGGAAATAAAAAATGTTGGAAGGGTGTCTCTTATAATCCAGCGACTAAGAAAATCTTAACATCTTCAAGAAGTGGTAAAAGTAAGTCAGTATGCAGAATTGTGTGCTGTATATCAAGCACTGAAACAGAAGATGCCAAAAAAAAAAAGTTATGCACTCACCATAACATTGCATGCTTGTTGTCCATCTTGCCCTTCATTCTTATTGGATGGGTTCGGAGCCAATGCTTGGCTCCAACTCAGCCGAATACACTAGCTTGAAGTCTCTAACTTGGCTCATAGATGTCCCATCATGCAGTGGTGCAATTCCCCAAATCTAGTTTGCTATCAACAAAGACTAAAATAATATGACATCAGGTCAAGGAAAAACAAAGAGTCAAAGCAGCTCATTTATAAGAGGAAACAACTCTCTACCAGGTCCACTAGGAGTCCTTGGATGGGGGATGGTGGGAGGGTTGTAAGAAAGAAGGGCGAGATGGACAACAAACATGGAACATTACGGTGAGTACATAACTTCTTTATGTTATGTTGTCCTATCTTGCCTTCAATCTTACTGGATGGGACAGTGTCCCTAGCACCTTTTCCCTGGGTGGCTCATGAGAGTACACCTTTGAGTACAATGGAACCAAAGGAAGCCCTGTCCCTGGAGGCCAAATCAACTTTGAAATGAGTAATAAATGTATGTGGATTTGCCCACATAGCATCAGCATAAATACTGTCCATTTACATTCTGGCCTGAAAATTAGGGGATGTTGCTACTGCTGTGGTTAAGTGACCTCTAATTCTGAACGGCAAATTTCTATTATTGGAGGTGTATATAAAAGTGATACAATTTGAAAATGTGACTTTAGAAACTGGCATGCCCTTTTTTGCTTCAGAGAAAGAGATGAACAATTGGTCTGATTTCCTGAAATCTTTAGTTCTATGCAGATAGAATCTGAGTTGTCTATGCATAACCAGTTGGTGGAGTTTATACTCTGCCTTGTTGCTATGACTGGGAAAAACACTGGAAGCTCAATAGATTGATTTAGATTGGATTGAGAACAAACCTTAGGTACAAAGGACGGATTAGTTCATAGCGATACCCTGTCCTTATGGAAAATCAAATATGGTGGTTTGATTGATAGTGCTTGCAACTCAGACTCTTCTTGCAGATGTTACAGCTACAAGAAGGATAGTCTTCCAAGAAAGAAATTTGAGGTCACAAGATGAGGAGGGCTCGAATGGCAGCAATGTTAGATGAGACGGGACAAACTTTAAATCCCAAGAAGAGAGCAGTTCTTTTAAAGGAGGTCTCAATAAAGAAGTGCCTTTTAAAAATGCTTTACATAATCTGTGTGACATTAGGTTAGGAGTATATTCACCAATGTGGAAATTTGAGATTGTCACCAGTTGGACTCTAATTGTAGCTGCAGCTGAGCTTTGATGGAAGAGTTTTGTAAGAAATTCTAAAATCGAGCGAACTGGAGTAGAAAAGGGGTCAATGTTTCTGGTTTGTGCCCAGTAGGAGAACCTCTTCTATTTACTAATATAAAATTTTCTGGTAGAATCTTTATGAGAGGATATCAAGATGTGTTTGACTGCTGGATTGAAGTCTTGAAGCCTGACTAGGTTTGGAAGTGGAGCAGCCATGCTGTCAAATTGAGGGTGTGGAGAGGATGAAGGGTTCCTGACATATGGGTCAGAAGGTCTGGAACTGGGCTCAGAACCCATGGCTTCTCCTGCAGATGAGGCCAGTGGAAGAGGAACCAAATCTGATGAGGGCAATGAGAATCAGCCTGCTTCCCAAAGATTTTTCTTTCTTGATGACTTTGGGTATGAGGGGAAACCGTGGAAAGGCATAAAGAAGTCCAGAGGGCCAATCGTGAACAAGTGCATCTCTCAGTGTCTCCCCAGAGGGTGGATTAGAGCAAAGTAGCTGCTGCATTTGGTATTCATAGGAGTGGCAAAAAGATCACAGCAAGGCTCGCCCCATTTCCAGAAAATCTCCTCCGCTAGGCTCTGGTTTAGAGACCTCTATGAGGCATTAATATTGTCCTGCTGAGCTTGTCTGCTATCACAGTCGATTTCCCCAGGATGTGCATTGCTACTAGAAAGAATTGGGAAGAGACTGCCCACTGCCAGACTCTCAGAGCCTCTCGACAAAGTGGATATGATCCGTTTCCTTCTTGTTTGTTTATGTACCATACCAATGAGATATTGTCTGACTGGATTGCAATTGTCCCTAGTGGAAGAGAGTCATGGAGTGCCTGCAATGCTAGAAGCACGGGTCTCATCTCCAGAACATTGATGTGCAAATGGGCCTCGTGTTCTTGCCATATGCCTTTGGACTGTCCTTCCCAGATAATGCCCCCCCCCCACCCTATCTGGGAAGTGTCTGTGGTCACTGTAGCAACAGGTTGTTGTGGTATAAAGGGTCTTCCAATGGTCATGTGATTGGACTGAGTCTACCACCATAGATTTCTCTTGCATGACTCTGTTATTCTGATCAGATGAGACATAGGAAGTTCTTGTAATGACCACTGAGAGAATAGGAGCCATTGAAGGATTCTCATATGCATCCTGGCCAGAGGAACCAGAGTTATGGTTGAAGCCAAGGTTCCTAGAAGTTTCAGAGCTACCTTTGCCTTTACCTTGTCCTTGGGAAGAAGGTGGATTTTTTGCTGTCTCAGGGCAGAAATTCTGTCGAGGTGGAAGACGTGCCATCATATAAACGGTGTCTAGGTCTGCACCTATGAAAGTAATATGCTGACAGGGCAACAAGGCAAATTTTTGCAAATTGACTGTTATGCCTAACTGAGCACAAATTTCCAGTGATGCATCCCTGGCTTGTTGTAGTAGACGCTTGGTGGTGGCAGTTAGGAGCCAGTCATCCAGATACAGAAACACTTGGAATCCAAGACATCTCAAGTGAGCTGCTACTACTGACATGTATTTGGTGAACACTCTGGGGGATGTAGTGAGACCAAAGGGCAGAGCTCAGAACTGATAATGACTGACTCCCAGCCAGAAACGTAAATGGCTCCTTGAGGCTCTGTCCATTCTTATGTGGTAGTGCACACCCTGGAGGTCTATTGAGCACATCCAATCATCTTTCCCTAAAAAGGGAGGTAATGACTGCAATGGCACCATTCGGAACTTGGACTTTTTGACAGATTCGTTCAGTTTGCTGAGATCCAATATGGGTCTCCAGTCCCCTGTTCTTTTTGGCACTAAAAATAATCTTGAGTAAGTTCTGAATCCTATTTGGTCTGCGGGGACTTTTTGGATGACTCTTTTGTCTAGCAACGTTTGACTTTCTATAGTTGCTTGCTCCCTTAGACTGGGTGGAACACATCTGGGATTGTTCTGATATGTGGGAGAGGATGGCAAAAGGGACTGGAATAGCCTCTGGATATTATGCTTTGTACCCATTTGTCTTTTGTGATATTTTGCCAGGCTTCTGGGTAAAAAGATAAACGCCTCCCGACTGCCGCCAGAGTAGAGCAGATGGCTCTCCTTTCAGGAGTGCTGGTAAGGACATCCACGAAAGGAATCACAGTCACCCTGGTTTTGCTGACCCCATCTGCTTCTAGGATGACGTCTACCATTGTTGCCTCCCCCTCTGCCCCTGGGGAAGGATTCACCTCGTGCATCTTGGAAAGCTCCCTGGGATCATTTGAACCACATGTTCCCACTCTTCTGACCTTTAGGTTAAGGTCTTGAAGGTACGGAAAAACGTACTCCAATGGCAGAGAGAGTTTTCCCTTCCTGCTCACATCTGGTGAGTGTGTCTAACTTTAGGTCCAAAAAGTGAGGAACCATCAAAAGGGGCATTGGTAACGGTAGACTTGAAGGGTTCAACAAAATTACACAAGCACATCCAGGAGTGTCTCCTCAAGGAAACTTCTGAACTCGCTGCCCTACTCACTCCATCCACTGTATATGATATCATTCTCATGGAGGAGTTGACGATGGAATTTAAGGTGGATAACTGGGAGGTGACCTTCTCTGGCACGCCCGCAGCCAAAGAACCTTGTAGAGCATCTCGTAACTCCTTCAGGAGATCTTTTTGTAGCCTTGTAAAGTGTGCAAGGTAGTTCAGCGATCTGAGTGTAAAAAAGTCGCTGACGAAAAGATACACTTCCTGTATCTGTCCATCATTCGAGAATCTTTGTTCAGAGGATGGACAGATGAGGATGACTCAGAAAGTTCCTTCTTGGTGGCTGCTGCCACCACCATAGCATCTACAGGCACACCTTTGGTAAGAAATTATTTTCCAGTGGGGGCTGACAAAAACTTGTTTGGCCTCTGAGGGACTGGTTCCATAGTGTCAGGTGACTCCCATGCCTTTCAACTGACTTAACTCCATTAGGTCATCAAAAGATGGAGACACCCAGGAGGCTGAAGGTTGAGATCCAACAGCTTTCAGGTACACTGACTCATCAGAAGGGGTGATGGTGTTCCAGTCGCCTCTCTGTTTTAGGATCTCAAGGATATCTGCAAAGGAGAAATCTTTAGAGGACGACCGTGGGGACACTTCTGACTCCTCAAGGTCAGTGTCTGCGGTGACGGACTCGTCAGGGGAGTCTATATGCTTCCTCTTGCATGCTCTCTTCCAAGGGGGCTCCTCAGAAGGGTATTCTGGGGAGGTCTCGGAAGAGTGGAGTTCACCCAATGAGGGGCTCCTGAGGCTCTGAATCTCCGCTGTCTGGTGGATGGGGTGGTTCTGAGACAGTAGCCAGTGCTTTGGGGGGACAAATACCAGTATCCTTGTGTAGAGCTGTAGGAGGGATTGCACACTCATCAGCTCCTAAGCAGAACCCACCAGCTCCGAGGGCACCCCTGGTTCTGAGGAAACAGAAGAAACTCCCAGCTCCAGGGAGACCAGCTCCTAAGCTAATGTAGGAGCCGACCTCAACCGAGCCAAAGCACCAAGGAGTAGACTCGAAACCAAAGAAGCTTGGGTCTGAGCATCCCCCCACCCGGGGCCGACTAGAGAACTTCGGCTCCTAGACAACCCGCATGGCACCGAAAGCATCAGAGCAGAGATCAGTTCCGGAATCTCCCGAAGAGGTCCCAGAACCGAAGGATCTACAGCAAGTGGTACTTGGCACTCTGGCTCCAAAGATCCAGCTTGGCTCAGAAAAGGAACAACAGTGGATGTAATACTCTTAGATGGCTCCAAAACCTGTTGGGTCAGAACCGGGAACAATTTTGCCAGCGCCGGCAGCTTCAATGGTCTGCGCACCACCCTCTCCATGTCATCAGACAGGCTCCTAGAAGACTTGGAGGATAGAGTTGGTGAACAAGATCTCTCCAGAATGGAAGATCTCAAAGTAGGGGGTCAGAGTCGCAGTTTCTGTTGTTTCTGAAGATCTTGGAGCTGAAGAACTAAGTTTATTGATAATAATTATCTCCGTCAGATCCGAAGGCTGTGGAGCCAAGGAGGTCAATGCCTGTGAAATTTCTGTCAATTTTTCAGGATGCTCAGACTAAGCCGAAGAGACAGAAGATGGCCTTTTAGTTGGTCTTTCCTTTTTAGAAGAAGAGGACTTACTGGGCAAAGATGAAAAAGCACCCTGCAGAGCTTCCTCAAAGGTCAATTCAAGAGTCCTTAGACAATCAGTTTTTATTTTTCCTCTCCTGCAAAACACGGCCACTAAAAGAGTGGCAGAATGTGCAGGTTTCCTGAAGATGGATTGCTCCTAAACAGTAAACACAAATGCTATGTCCATCAGTAATGGACATTTTTGGGAGCACTTCTCGCACTACTTAAAGCCCGAAGGCTTATGTTCTTTCTCCCTAGTTTCCTTAGGCATGTTAGGGATGAAGAAATCCTACAACAACTATATAAACTGAGTAAAGGCCACACAGAAAAACGTGTAGAAAAATTATTAACACACACAGCACATATAGTGAAGCTAAAGGGGAAGGGGAATAGATTTACTCTCTAAGTAAAATGAGCACTAGGGCCTCTAATTTAAATGGACCTAGTAAGCTACCAGAAAAGGACACAAACACACTACTACTAGCCCTCTTACTCTAATGGGCAGTTAGCTTTCTAACTTAAGTGAGCTAATAAACTAAGTACTTAACTAATTAACTATTAAAGTAATACACACACAATCTAAGTAACAATTTAAGCACACCACTACAGCAAAAGTTGACGGGAAAACACAATACAGGCCTGGCGAAACAACGACGGCCAAGAAGAAGCACACAACAGTGATAAAAAACAGCTACCTAAGCTATGAAAAAGCACAGTACTCACAAAACTAAGTAATTCTAAGTTCTAAATATAGAAAAATAGCAAAAATACAAAAAACTTGGCCACGGCCAAGAAGAGACTATCCGAATTCGTAAAGCGGAAAACAAGATCTGGGGATTTGCACCACTGCATGATGAGATACCTACTCTGTCACAAGCCAAGTTAGAGACTTCAAGCTAGTATATTCTGCTGAGTCAGAGCAGAGGATCGGCTCCACACCCATCCAGTAAGAATGACGGCGAGATAGGACAACATAACATCATGTCATATTTACACTGATTCTTGGTCAGTGGCAAATGAATTAGCAACCCGGTTGCCTACATGGCAGAAAAATGATTGGAAAATTCATTCAAAAAAAGTTTGGGAAAAAGAGTTATGGCAATCAATTTGGAAAATGATAAATCGAGGTACTGTAACAGATCATGTTGATGCGCATTGTTCTGCAAATTCTTTAAAACAATGGTTTAATTCTGTTACAGATGAACAAATGAGAATTTCAGAAGCAAATATACGAGATGTTTCAGAACAAATGGGGATGGCAAAATGGGCACATCAAAAATGCGGACATCTGGGAGAAAAGGTTACTTACAGGTGGGCAAAAACAAGAGGAACTGCACTTTCATTAAATTGAATTAAAACTGTTATATTACAATGCTCGATATGGCAACATATCCAACAAAGATCTCTACCACATACAATTCAGGGAATTATAGGACGAGGAAAGTTACCAGGACAAATATGGCAGATTGACTACATTGGTCCTTTACCATCAAATAAAGGTTGTCAATACATATGTACAGCAGTAAATACTTATTCTGCATACCTTATTGGTTTCCCATGCCAATGAGTGACACAGGCAAGTACTTTAAAAACTATAGATTTGATCATTTTGTATTATGGGATGCCTTTGCAAATACGAAGTGATAATGGCTCTCATTTTAAAGGGAGAATGGTACAGAAATTTACAAAACAACATAATATTAAATGGGTATTTCATATACCCTATTACCTTTAGGGAGCGGGATTTATTGAAAAAAAAAATGACTAAATTACTTAAAGACAAATTTAAAAAAATGGTACTCTGCAAAACTGGAGAGATAATTTAATTATGGCATTACAAATTTTAAACAATAGACTGATTTCAAAAGCAAAAACACCATAAATGAAAATGTTAACTCCAGCATTGCAGATCAACCCATATGTGGCGACAGAGAATTACATTTTGGGAAATACAGGCAGGTGCACTAGCTCCTAGTAGAGCCACACCTAAAACTTCAGGACTGAGTTTATAAGTCAATAAATGCTTACAAAATATTACAGCAGTCAGTTCAACTGATCGAGACAGGAATTAAAACTCAAATTTCAACAAAGTATTTTGGTTGGATAATGCCTCAGTCGTTGCTTAAATTATACTGTCAATCTCACTTTCGAAGAAAACCTAACTATTTGGAGGATAAGGAGAGGGCATTCTTATGTTCAATTATTGAATAAAAGGCAAGCCACGATAACAATTCAAAATTACACAGACACAAAATGCTGCAATTGCAGTTACGAACAGACATGCAGAGGAAAATTATTACTGTTGTCAGAATGAGACTGATATTTATAATGCATCAATCACTATATGGAACATTACTGTACTGTTTTGTATGAACGCAACTCAAATCACAAATGAAACAGCATGGGCCTCACAAAGAAATGTACTAA
Organism: Protopterus annectens; assembly: GCF_019279795.1. NCBI lineage: Eukaryota > Metazoa > Chordata > Ceratodontiformes > Protopteridae > Protopterus > Protopterus annectens. Next base: position 141,627,190 of record NC_056732.1, read on the forward strand.
ATAACAATCCTAAGATTCATTTTGACCAAATATAGTCAAAGTATCTTCTACATGTAAATATGTCGGACAGGAATATCAAAAGGCTATAATGCATTTTAATATTACTTTTTCAAAATTAGGTAAGTGTAGGCAGAGACGAGCATGGTATAGTACATGGTTAGAAGGTACTGGTATGGGGTTAGAAACTTTAAAGGCAATTGATGTTAAAGTTTTAGCTAATATTAAAGCCATAGGTCAGAATGTTTCACAAGTTATACAGTTACAAGCGTAATGAAATCCTACAGTTTGGCATACACAAAAACAGCTTGTCAACTGTAAAAAAAAGTTTGGATCAATTTAATGCTTCTGTGGCTTTTAATTTAAAATTTAATGAGAATTTTACGAAGTTTGCAAATTAAACAACATGTATTTTTTAATCTTTTTATGTTTTATTGCAGAAAAATCTAGTACAAACAAAATTAATGCTTAATAATGAGCATTTATGAATACACTTTTTAACAAATTAATACCCAGTACTAATTGGATAAGACTGTTTTCTGAAAAAACAAAATGCACAGACAACTTTTGTACAGGTTATATTATACATTATAATGTCACAAATGCAAAGAATGTGTCAGTTAACTTTGCCATTACTATTTGGATCTCTTGTGCATCCATTCCAATACTGGCTACCCCATGTAAAGGGAAATTACATTGACTTCTCAAACAGAACACACAAACTAAAACGCTGTACTAAAACAATAAATGGACTAATTTATGAACAACACTCCCCTATATATGAACTATGTTTTCTTCAGCATTCCATCAACATCTGTAAATGGGCTCTATTACCTTCTACTTTTAAAATGTTTGTAGAAATAGCACCACAATTTATATGTTTAGTGACAAATCAAACATTGTCATATGCTTTAAGAAATCCTTTTGTAGGTTGTCTAGGTAATGTAACTCATTTAAACTGGCACAATAAAACTTGCATCTTACATATATTAATATATTTCTTACTTGGTTACTGGACAAGCTTAAATATCATAATTGACATGTAATTTAAATTCTTTACAAAAAGTGTTAAACACACATCATAAAGAACATTTATAAGCAATAAATCATAGCATCTTACATCATGAAACGACAAGTATCATTATAGAAAAATAAATTAATTAGTTTAGCAAAAAAAAAAAGAAAACAGAACCTAATACACCACATTATTGGTGGGACATATTCATCGAATGGTCAGCATCTGGCACCAAGTTGTTAAATTGGTTAATACTCCAATATTAGTTTTAGTAATTGTTTTGATTTTACTGACATTCTGGAATTTTGGTTTAACTTACTCGTGTATACCAAAAGGTAAATACAGTTTTGAATGTCGGATGTAAGTGAGTCAATAGTCAAGGGGCCGAATGTGATATGAAAAAGGGTTACATTGAGTGATTGTGATTATTTGACTAATGTCTCACTATATCTCGACATTCTATTTTCTTCTGTGATATATGCTGTGATATGATGTTGTGTTCTGGAACATTCTAGTGATTTCTAGTGCTTTCAGCAGCTAACTCACTATACTTGAATACGAAACATGTCATGTGTGTGTTCCGGAATATTCCAGTGAGTACTAAAAACTGCAAAGTCCTGGAATATTCCATTATAGCATTTGAAAATTGCAAAATCATTGTATTTGGCAAGATTTGCTGTTTTTTCTGGGGTGGGTAGCCAACACCACAGAGTGTTCTAGCAAGATCCGGCCTACACTGGAAAAGTACTGATTCTTATGATTTGTGGTAAACAACCTGGTTATAAATAGCTGGAGCTCTCTGTACTCTGGCAGAAGTCTCACCTGTAGAGTGGACGCACTCCCCAGGATCATTTTCCCGATAAAGACTCCTGCCTGACTGCAATGGGGCTTCCCAGTCGAGACTGAAAACAGCATGAAGCTTTTCCCTTTATCGGTGATGCATAATTTTCTTTAAATGTATTGTCTAATACTGTCTGATTTTTCTGCTTTAGTTTTCTGTTTTAGTTAAATAGAGTTTAGAGTTTATTTAGTTTTCTGTTTTAGTAGAAATAAAGTTTAGTAGAATAAATTCTTTGGTGTATAGTAAAACATTTCGTATCCTGCTTATTAGGCAATATAGAAGGGAGCCTCTGAAGCAGAAGCCTGGTTCAAACCAATGAAAGCCAAAGCACCGAAGGACATGGATGATTCTGAAAAAAAAAAAAAAAAAAGTTGAACCCTGCCCTTGGAACAGGCGACAAAGTCTCAACCCCGGGAGACCTCTGGTTCTGAAAAAAAAACGGAGGGGCTTAAAGCAATTCTTGGTTCCAGAGAAGAGGCTCTTACTGGAACTGAGACAGTCAGAGCCAGATAGGTCAGTGCTAGAGGCTCCTAAGACTCAACTGGAGTTGGAGGAAGATGAGTTGGTCTCAACGAAGAACAGATCCCGGTGCCAAGTTGACTGGGAACCAAAGATGGAGGTAATCCCCTTACCGTCAACAGCTGGTCCACCAGCCTCATGATGTCTGATTCCGAGAGGCTCTTAGTGGATCAAAAAGATGACGCCAAAGGAGATCTAGGCGGTCTAGGTTCCACAAGTGGGTTAGGTAGTCAGTCCGCAAATGGATCGACCAAAGGAGAATACTTTGTCCTTGGTATTGATGTCAATGTAGTCTGCTTCGGTACAGACAACACTTCTGGTACCGAGGCTGCAGTTGTCTTATCTGAAGCAGTGGTAGGTACAGAGTCCATCTTGCCTATCGGTGCCAAGGAAACAGTCAGCGCCGTACACTATTTGGATAGCTTTTCAGGCGGTTCTGAGGAACTGCTTAGAGTCAAATGGAAGCGTTTCTTATGTTTACAAGGGAGTAAGAGGAAGATGATGAGCTGGCTTTGGTCTTCGGACCAGATATGTGCTCTTTGAAGTTCCCTTTCAACAAACCCTTCAAAATCAGCTTATTTCTCCACTCAGTTGAAGTCCTAGCAGAGAAAGCATGACAGATGGCACAATCTTCTTGGAAGTGGACAATGTCTTGACAATACACACACCAGACATGCCCATCTGAAATGGGCATCTTACTGTCAACACTTTTGGCATCTCTTAAAGCCAGAAGTTCCCTTTGAAGAATTATCAGGTTTATCAGTCATGACAGAAAAGTAGGCTTAGCAATGATACAAAGCACACAAGGGGACAGGAAAGATTTTTATTTATTTTTTTTTATAGAAAGAGAAAAGAGAAAGGGTGCCAACTATAGTAGCCAGAAAATACCTAAGCAAGTAGAAAATATACCAGTAATGGTATGCAAGAGAAATCTATTTAAAGGTAAAGGAAAAGGAGAAAAAGGTCACTCGTGCACATAAGATAAGACAGGAGCAAGCAGAAAGACTAAAAGTATTTAGAAAGAGAAATATAGATATACAAGGAGGAAATTAGAGAAATCAGACCAGAAAACGGACTATAAATAAATGCCAAAGCTCAACAGACGTTGGACGTGTCTGAACCAAGAAGCGGCAAATGACATCTGAGGTAATTTAGAGACAAGCCTTATGGGTAGAGTCTAGCTCAAGAGTTTGGAAGGCGTGAGCTGAAGTAAACGGTAGAGTCAGTTCTGAGGCTTGGAACCAAGCCCACAGTCATAGATTATGTGAAGATTGACATCAGATATAAAGGTGTTCTTTTTAACAATTTCCATTTACTCCAGCATCACACAAATTGCTCAGCTCCCTCCCTTCCCTTGAATTTCCCTCTTTCTCCTGGACAATATTCTATTTGTATTGTTTCCAAAATGCCATTTATTTCTTTGAAATTTACTCCTTCCATTTTCTCAAGATACTACCTCCAGTTCTTTTATCTCCTTTACGATATTCAATACTTAGGTTATGTTTGGCTTAGGTTTTCATTTTTATTTTCTATTAATTGCTTTTTAGAAAGGCAATAGCATTAAACTTGGTAAAGCCTTACATTGTCTATGCAATTCAGACCCTATATCCCAGCCTAAAAGAAATATTTCCATAGTTACAGTCATTTGTCTACTAGCATTACTGACTGAGTACTCTGTAGAAAAATTTTTAAATTTACCAACTTGTTACACTTCTAAAAGAGCATGTTCCCAGTCAGCTATACTTCCATTGCGCATCTAGCATATGCTATCCAACTTTGGAAAATTTTTCTGATGTCTAATTGGGGTATACAAATACCCATGCAAACCAATCTGTACAAATCTCAAACCTATTGGGTTTGTTGCTACATATTTGGGAGCCATGAGGCTAGACTCTACCCATAAGGCTTGTCTCTAAATTATCTCAGATGTCATTTGCCACTTCTTGGTTCAGACACGTCCGTCTGTTGAGCTTTGACATTTATTTATAGTCAGTTTTCTGGTCTGATTTCTCCAATTTCCTCCTCGTATATCTATATTTCTCTTTCTAAATACTTTTAGTCTTTCTGCTTGTTCCTCTCGTATCTTATGTCCCTTGTAAAAAACTGCATGTTCAAGCTCAGTCTCCGCAATCCTTTATAACCTCTTCTAATTGATTCTTATAGTTATCATGCAATATTTCCTATGGCCTACTAATTATCCCTTTCTAACATCAGCATCTTTTCTATGCTCAGCTAAAAACTCAGTCAGAACTACTGGTCTTGCATTTCGCCCTCCCCTAACACTTTGTCTATGGTTATGTTCAGTTATCATTCTCTGATAAGGAAGGCACTCTCTAACCTGCAGCCCATACTTTTGCTTGGCCTCATCCCACTTTATTACTTTTCCATCCCTAACTGTTTGTTCCTAATACCTTGGTTCTTTTGTTAATTTTCTCCAATATATTCCAGTACCCTCTTACCCAAGTCATCCCCAAATCTCCTTTTGAAAAGCCCACGTTGGCTGAATTTTTGAAATATTTTCTGGTACCTTATAAAATAATATTCTGGGTGGTTGTTGTTATTTTCTTTAAGGGCTTACTTCCAAAAAAATCCTACTTTCTTATTATTTCTTGAACTCCCATACCATTTCATCATCATTCCTTTCCACATTCATTTATAACATTTTGCTTGAGTTACATATGTGAGCTTTAACTGCAAAAAGTACCCTTCAAATCAGTAAGGTAGAGAGAAACTGAGAAAAAGAGGAGAAAAGGGGCGCAGGAGGTGAATTGCAGAGAGACAGGTATGTGGGACAGAGAGGGGGTGCATCTTGTAACTCTGTTGTGGTGTTAGTGAAGGTGATTGGCTATTTTAATGCCTGTGTAGTAATGATGAATAAAGTAAATTTTAAATTTCATTTTCTTTCTCATTTCCCTCTGCTTTCATCCACTCCTCTACCCTACTTCCACTCCCACACACCTTAAATCATTTCCTTTGGCTATTTTAATGCATGTGTAGTAATGATGAATAAAGTAAATTTAAAGGAAATGATTTAAGGTGTGTGGGAGTGGAAGTAGGGTAGAGGAGTGGATGAAAGCAGAGGGAAATGAGAAAGTAAATGAAATTTAAAATTTACTTTATTCATCATTACTACACAGGCATTAAAATAGCCAATCACCTTCACTAACACCACAACTGCCCGCAAATAGAAAAGATAGATATTAATAAGAAAACAGATCACAATGGGAGAGGTGTATGTACAGTAGAAATGTAGGGGAAATCTATGGGAAGAACCAATATAAATGGAAGATATTACACTCCTAGAGCTGTAGTGGATAGTATTCACTTAAAGTAACCAATGAGAATGCACAGAGTTGCAAAAGATCTCCACAAACTACAGGAAGTACAACAGTGAAGGGAATGATTCTTATCAAATAATGTAACCAAGGAAAAGAAAAGCACATCATAGTTTTGTGAAACAATGCAAGGAAAAGTACAAGTTTGAAAGGACAAAGCAAATAACATAACAGAGAATAATAGCCCAGCATTCCAGCAAAAACATTTGCTGAACTCCTGTGTAAGAAACCATGTAAGACAGCAGAGTAAAAGTTATAACGTTATAATCTAGTGCATGAACCATGCGCCAGGTCAAACAGCAAGAATGATTGGT